>NW_006786802.1:23428-42864 GCF_000442215.2 Lipotes vexillifer | reverse complement strand
GATTCAGGAAGCAGAAAGAATGTTTAGGGAATTCTCAGGATGGTCCTGAAGGAAAATCTCAGGATGACAGCTGTGCATTAGTCCTAGAGAGCAACCAGTCCAGACTGGCAGGGAGTATGGAGGGCTCCAGGAGAAAATGATCATCTGCTTGCTTTCACCATATGGAAAGTTGAATTATTGCTGTTAAAGGGCATGGGAAGATCTAGCCACTAGAAAAATGCAACAACAACAAAAAAGCTCAACAAATTCTAAGGAGCAACAATTACTGACTCCAGAAAAAAAAAAATTGCCAGAAAAAGGAGAGGTAATCATAGTCAACTGCTTAACTCAGCAGTGAACAGTATTTAAGTGTCCAATTAATGTAAACTCTATTGCTTTGATTTAAAAAGAAAATGTGGGATATATCAATATTTATGATGGGAAAACAGGGAGAAAAATATGGATGGAAGTAAGCTACATTCTCACCAAAATAGCATGGTAAGTCAGTGTCCAAAACTGATGAATTAAGATGTAGCTATTTAAGCACATTATTTAGAAATATGAAGATAACCACAGAGAGAAACAGCTAAAATATTTAAAAATATTTGCTCCTGGGGAGTGGAATATAACCCCAAATTTTTTGGTGGTTCTTTTGAATAACACTCTCTCCAACAGAAACAAAAACTAAACTCCACCTAACAAATCAATTTGTTTAGAAACAAATTGTATATTTAAAGGCTTAAACCAGAAAACAAACAAACAAACAAACCAATACACTTCAAACTGTACCTGCACCAACCAATATTCTCCTTGGTTTAAGGCCCCTCACATTTGCTTCCCATCTAATCTTGGAAGAACCTTAGGGAGTTGTTGTTTTTTTTTTTTTTTTAATGTGCCACAGGCAACACCCTCAGTTAAGAGGACATATCAATCTTTTTAGGGCCGAAAATCAACTACTGATAGACATTGATTGTAAGCTTGTGATGATACCATCTTCTTTGTACTTTAAAATTGGGGGAAGTTTTTCTGTTTTGATCTCAAGTTTTCCTGTTTCAAACCTGTGATTCTTTGTGGAAGTTTACATTATGATTCTTGTTATTTCAAAAGATTCATGACATAAACTACTGAACATATGTAGTTCTAGAAGCTCTGAATTATAATTGATAAAAGAGCAACACATTTTATTTATTCTTCTTAACTTATATTGTCTGATAAACACAATAAACTATCTTAAATACAATACTTAATTGGTATAATTGTTAAACTCGAGGAAGCTATACGGTTTGTGACTAAATACAGTGATTCCATCTCGATGCCCTCTTGTATATACGTTGTACACATTTTTTTGCTTCTCATGTGTGCAACGAAAACAGCTCTCATGGCTGAGTACATATTGCAGTGAAATATTCCACCATGAGCACATTTAATGAATTTATTTGATGCACTTAACTGTCATCCCAGTATCATGAAATGCAGTCTGCATTTTTTATATTACCCTTGTGCTTGTTTACAGCTAGTTAAAGATTTGAATCTGGAACTTCTCTTTAGTGATTCCTATTACAGTGCTTCACTCTTGTCACTTTCAGAAGTTGCCTTTCTTCAACTTTCTGTGCCTTCTTTTTTTCCTAGCGCTTTGTTTCAATCTCCTAGTCTTTGTGAGTTCTCTTCTCATGTCTCATGAGCATTTTCCCTACCATTTTTCAGAGTTCTTCACACTTCAGCAATTTTCTTCAAAGACTATAAATATTTGATTAGGTAGCTAAATGTTAACAGTACATAAATATTTCATACAATAAGATTAGTAAAAACAATTTTGTGCATTCTATTAAGTTCACACAGGTGATACATTTTAATGTTACCTAGTAGAAATTCTAAGCTGATTTTGTAAGATTAAGTAAATAAAATTCTAGAAACATATACAATTCTTATAAATAGTTACACATTACCCATCAATGTAGTATTTAAAAACTAACACTCATGGATTTTTCATGAATACTAAATGCTGGCACACTCTGGAATGAGTGTGTGATAGCCATGTCAGATGAGTACCTGAGCATATGATGGATGGATGGATGGATGGATGGGGGAAAAAACATAGATGAATAAGTAGATAGATAGTAGACAGATAGACAGATTAGTCTCATGCTTTGACTTTCTTCCTCCAAGGTGTTCTTGAATTACCCTTTCAGTGATATAGGAGTTTAACAATGATAGAAAGCTGAGTTTTCTAGTTTATATGTTTTTATAGGTGTGTAATATTTCAGGAAAATAAAACATTTGAAAATGGGAACTTACAAATGGATTCAAGAATAATTATTTATTTTACAAAATGATTTACCCAGAATCCTCATTTAAGAAACATTAGATCTCACGTAATATGTAAGGCAAGCCAGTCCCATATATGTGTTACTCCTGTAGTTTTCATTTAGGATTGGTATATTTGTCCTCCCTAAATTGTTGTCTGCCAGCAATTCCAGCAATCAAGTTGAATACCAACTGAACTTAAAATACATGTTTACTGAGGTGCTTGATATAACATTTTACTTTTGAATGTGGACTGAGCTTCTGTCTGACAATAGGTCCCTGGAATTGAAACACAGCAGCATTACTGGATGTTTTATAAAACCATTTTATCAAGTGAAAGTTAACTTAAAAAATAAACAAACATGTATTTTAACTATGATTTTTCTAAATATGAAGAAAAGTATAGGAAGCATAACAAAAATTAATGAACCCATCACCCAGTTTTAATAAATACTAAAATGCTGTCATATTTTCCTATAAAACATTAAAGGGGGGCTTCCCTGGTGGCGCAGTGGTTGAGAGTCCGCCTGCCGATGCAGGGGACACGGGTTCGTGCCCTGGTCCGGGAAGATCCCACATGCCGCGGAGCGGCTAGGCCCGCGAGCCACGGCCACTGAGCCTGCGTGTCCGGAGCCTGTGCTCTGCAACGGGAGAGGCCACAACAGTGAGAGGCCCGCATACCACCAAAACAAAACAAAACGAAACAAAAAACATTAAAGGATGCCCTTAAACCGTATTCTTCCTTTCCTCCTTAGAAGTAACCACTGTGCTGAAATTGGTGTGTGAGATTCACTTAATGGTTTTCTGTTTTTAAAAAATTGTGTAAATATCATAAAATATTCCATGGTTTTGTGTGTTTCAAAATTTTAAACAAACGGCATCATTCCATATAAATCCTTTTGCAACTTGGCTTTTCCATTCAGAATTAGATTTTTGAGATTTATCCATAGTTCATTCATAAATAAAGCCAGTTATTTACCCCTTCTCTTACTGAAGATGCTAACGTTGTTTCCACTTCTTTTAATATTACAAATAATGCTATAGTAAACATCCTATGTATTTCTCCTTGTGCAAATGGACAAGAATTCATTGAGAGCAGTGGCTCTCAAACTTGGGCATGTATCAGAATCACCTCAAATGCATATTAAAACACCAGTTGCTTGCCTTTGGAACTGTATACTCTCCACCATAATACAAAAGCTGCTAAATCCATAGCTAAGGGCTTTAGATCCATGTCATGATTTGTACTAGCCAAACAGATCTCTACATGTTGCTTTTTTGTCCATGTAATTGAGATAAATGTACAATTTATTATCCAAATCAGAACTCTTTTTTTTTTGCGGTACACAGGCCTCTCACTGTTGCAGCCCCTTCCGTGGCGGAGCACAGGCTCCGGACGCGCAGGCCCAGCGGCCACGGCTCACAGGCCCAGCTACTCCACGGCATGTGGGATCCTCCCGGACCGGGGCAGGAACCCGTGTCTCCTGCATCGGCAGGTGGACTCCCAACTACTGTGCCACCAGGGAAGCCCCCAAATCAGAACTATTTTGAGTGTGAAAGGAAGCATTATTAATAATTATAACATGACACCCTACTCATCACCCAGTTCTATACCTAACAGCAAAAGAGTCTGGGAAATGTAGTTGGGGATTCTAGTTTAGGAAGATTTACTCTGTACGGAAATATCAAAATCAGCCCAAGGCCTTCAAAAAATTTTGGACAGGCCTACATAACAATGATTACTTTGTAATTGTTTGAAGTTTTATTTACTTATTTTCCCATCTTATTCCACTGGCTAGGACTACCACAACAGTGTTGAATAATTGTGGTGACAACAATCATTTTTCTCTTCCTCCTTGTCTCAAAGGGAATGCTTCTAAAGTTTCATTATTTTTATTTATTTATTTTTTGAATTTATTTATTTATTTTGGGCTGCGTTGGGTTTTCGTTGCTGTGCGTGGGCTTTCTCTAGTTGCGGCGAGTGGGGACGACTCTTTGTTGCGGTGCATGGGCTTCTCATTGTGGTGGCTTCTCTTGTTGTGGAGCATGGGCTCTAGGTGCCCAGGCTTCAGTAATTGTGGCACACAGGCTCAGTAGTTGTGGCACACAGGCTTAGTTGCTCCGCCACATGTGGGATCTTCCCAGACCAGGGCTCAAACCCCTGTCCCCTGCGTTGGCAGGCGATTCTTAACCACTGCGCCACCAGGGAAGTCCCTAAAGTTTCATTATTAATTGTGATGTTTTCTGTAGTGTTTTAAAATATGCTTTTGTCAGGTTTAGGAAATTTACTTGTATTCCTGACTTTCTGAGGATTTTTCTTTTTATTATGATGATGTGCTAAACTTAATAATGCTTTTTTCTACATATAGTAAGATAATTAATGGTTTTTCTCCTTTAGTCTATAAATGTGTTAAAATACATGAAAGATTTTCTAGTGTTAAACCATCCTTGAATTCTTAGGATAAGTTTTACTTGATAATATTACATATATATATGTTTATGGTATAAATTATTGGCTTTTGTATGTTAATATCTTATTTAGATTTTTGCAGATATGTTCAGAAATGAGCTGGGTTACAAATTTCCTTTCTAATATCGTACTTTTTCAGTCTTGGTGTCGTTATGTCATCCTCATTAAAATGTGATAGGAAGTTTTCCATGTTTTTGTATTCTCTTGAAAAACATTAAGATAATGATCATTGGAGGTTTGTCTGTGTTTTCCTAAAAAAACAACTGGCTTGGTGTGATTTTTATTTTGTATCCATAGACTATATTATTTCACAAACTTCTGTCTTTGTTATTTCTATTTAAACATATCTGCATCCTCTAAGAACTCAGTGTCAAATCTCATGGACTTTGATGTGAATAAAAACTAAAAATTGGGGAGGGATCAAGATAGCAACATAGGGCTTCTCTCCTCCCATGGATACACCTAATGAATAGCTACACATGGAGCAATTCCCTCTGAAAGAAACCTAGAAACTAGCTGAGTAACTTCTACACATCAGGCAACTGAGAAAATACCCACATCTAAATGAGTAGGAAAGGCTAAAACACACTCTCACTTTATGGCCAGGCCCCACCCCGGCACAGCACCATACAATTGGGAGGGAACCTGAAACTCCCAACTTCTCCATGAGGTGCAAAGGGTTTGGACTGCATATATAGGGCCCCAACTTTTTTAACATTCCCACTCAAGAGATGGGCCTCTAAAACATCTATCTCTGAAAGCCAATAGGGCTTTTATCCACAAGACCCACAGGACTATGGGAAACAAAGAAGTAGTTTTTAATGGGTGATTGAGCATTGACTGTGGCTCTCCTTCCAGGGCACAGTGCATATGGAGCAAGCAAAGATGCCCATCTTCCAGTCTTTCTTTGGAAGTGCATGGACTGCATACTTTATAACCTGCTGCCTGAGGGTCTGGCTTCTAATTTGCACACATCCAGGGGCTAGCTGAAATCCTCCACAAAGCCTGGGAGAGCTAGTGGGTATTTCTATCACCTTCTTCTGGCTCAGTCCAATGATAAAACCAGGTTGCCAACATCTCTGTGGAAGGAGCTTGTGCCATGCCTGGCACCTCAGCTTTTGCAGCTGTAAACTGAGGGATGGGGCTCTGGATCACCTGGCTCTGATAGCCAGTGGGTCCCATAGGACTGTAGCAAGCAAACGGTTTTTAAACAGGTGTGGGAACACTCCTCTATGATTGTACAGTCAGGTTCAGTCCAGAGGGAACAGGCAAAAATGCTCATCTCCCATATTCTCCCTGGAGGGGCCTAACTACATATTTTCCCAGCTGCTATCTGAGGGTCTAGCTTCTAATCAGCTGGCATCTATGTGATGACCACAGTCCTCCCCTTTGGGACACTGACAAGTCTTGGCATATCCTCTAATGGAGCCACATAAGAACAAAGACAGTGGTTTGGACAATGACAAAAATTTGAGAGACAATCAGAAGGTCAGGCCAGGCTGATTGATGATGTTCATCTTATACATACAACCAATCTGTTCTGACTCAGAGAGATGGCTGTTTTATCTAATCTGCAGAAGACAACACAGAGAGTCAAGGAAAATGAAGAAACAGGGGAATATGTTAAACAAACAAACAAAAACCAGGATAAATCTCCAGAAACCAATCTTAATGAAATGGAGATGAGTGATTTACCTGATAGGAAGTTAAAATAACAATCATAAAGATGCTCACCAAGGTCAGGAGGGCAATGCATTTAAACAGTGAGAATGTCAACAAAGAGAAGATATTAAAAACTGCCAAACAGAAATCATATTGCTGAAGAGTACAATGACTAAACTGAAAAATTCAATAGAGGAGTTCAACAGCAGACAAACCAACTGGAAGGA
The DNA here is from genome assembly GCF_000442215.2 of Lipotes vexillifer. NCBI lineage: Eukaryota > Metazoa > Chordata > Mammalia > Artiodactyla > Lipotidae > Lipotes > Lipotes vexillifer. The sequence goes on along the minus strand of NW_006786802.1, from coordinate 36,222 downwards.
AGGATCAATGTACTCAAAGGCAGTGCAGTCAAATTCATCCCTTAAGAGGAGCAAAAAGAAAAAAGAATGAAAAAGAGTGAAGACAGCTTAAGGGACTTACGGAACACCAATAAGTGGACCAATATACTCATTATAAGAGTCTCAGAAGGAGAAGAGAGAGAAAGGTGCAGAAAGCTTATTCAAAGAAATAATGGATGAAAACTTCTCTAACCTGGGGAAGGAAACAGACATCCAGATCCAGGAAGCCCAATGAATCCCAAATAACACAAATTAAAGAGATCCACATCAAGACATATTATAATTAAATTGTCAAAAGCTAAATACAGAGAATTTTAAAAGCAGCAAGAGAAAAGCAACTTGTTATGTACAAGGGAACCTGGTAAAACTATCAGCAGATTTTTCTTTTTTAAAATAATTTATTTACTTTTTGCTGTGCTGGGTCTTTGTTGCTGCACGCAGGCTTTCTCTAGTTGTGGTAAGCATGGGGCTACTTTGTTGCGGTGCGCGGGCTTCTGACTGCAGTGGCTTCTCTTGTGGAGCATGGGCTCTATGCTCACGGGCTTCAGTAGTTGTGCTGCATGGACTCAGTAGTTGTGGCTCGTGGGCTCTAGAGCGCAGGCTCAGTAGTTGTGACACATGGGCTTAGTTGCTCCATGGCATGTGGGATGTTTTCAGACAAGGGCTCGAACCTGTGTCCCCTGCATTGGCAGGCAGATTCTTAACCACTGCGCCACCAGAGAAGCCTTATCAGTGGGTTTTTCAGCAGAGACTTTGCAGGTCAGAACGGAGTGGGATGATATATCCAAAGTACTGAAAGAAAAGAAACTGTCAAACAAGAATACCCTATCCAGCAAAACTGTCCTTCAGAATTGAAGGAGAGATACAGAATTTTCCAGAAAAATAAAAGCTGAAAGAGTTCATTACCACTAGGTCAGCCTTACAAGAAATGTTAAAGGGAGTTCTTCAAGCTGAAATGGAAGGATGCTAGTTAGTAACACAAAAGCATATGAAAGTATAAAACTTACTGGTAATGGTAAATATGCAGTTAAATTCAATATACTCTAACGTTGTAATGGTAATGGGTAAATCAATTATAACTCTAGTATAAAGGTTAAAAGATGAAAGTATTAAAAAATTATAGCTACATTAATTTGATAATGGAGAGATAATATAAAAAGTAAATTGTGATATCAAAAACATAAAATGTAGGGGGAGTATAAAAAGGTAGAGCTTTTGTATGCATTTGAAGTTAAGTTTTTATCAGCTTAAAATAGACTGTTAAAACTATAAGATATTATATATAACCTCATGGTAACCACAAAGCAAAAGCCTATAGTAAATACAAAATATAAAGAGAAAAGACTCAAAACATACAAGTACAGAAAGTCGTTAAATAACAATGGAAGAGAGCAAGAGAGGAAGAAAGGAACTACAAAACAGCCAGAACATAATTAACTAAATGGCCAAACCTATCAATAATCACTTTAAATGTAAGTAGACTAAATTCTCCAGTCAAAAAACAGAGTCAGGGCTTCCCTGGTGGTGCAGTGGTTGAGAGTCCGCCTGCCAATGCAAGGGACACAGGTTCGAGTCCTGGTCTGGGAAGATCCCACATGCCGCGTAGTAACAAAGCCCGTGCGCCACAGCTACTGAGCCTTGCTCCGCAACAAGAGAGGCTGCGACAGTGAGAGTCCCGTGCACCGCGAGGAAGAGTGGCCCTCGCTCGCCACCACTAGAGAAAGCCCTTGCACAGAAACGAAGACCCAACACAGCCAAAAATAAATAAATAAATAAATAAACAAACAAACAAACAAATTTATTTTTTAAAAAAAGCAAAAAAAACATAGAGTCATTGAATGGATTAAAAAGAAAACCCAACTATATGCCACCTACAAGAGACTCACTTCAGCTTTAAAGAAACACATAGACTGAAAGTGAAGGGATGAAAAAATATTCCATGCAAATGGAAACCAAAAGAAAGCAGGGGTAGCGATACATATATCAGAGAAGATAGACTTTAAGCCAAAAACTATAGCAAAAGACAAAAATGGTCATTATATAATGGTAAAGGAATCATTTCAACAACAGTAACAGTTGTAATAGTAACAGGATGTAACAGTTGTAAATATTTATGCACCCAACATCAAAACACCTAAATTTATAAAGTAAATATTAATAGATCTGGAGGGAGAAATAGACAGCAATACCATAATAGTAGAGGACTTCAGTACTCCTGTCAACCATGAATAGATCATCCAGACAGAAAACCAATAAGGAAACATTGAACTTAAACTGTAAATTAAACCAGATGGATGTAACAGAAAAATATAGAACATTTCATCCAACAGAAGCATTCTTTTCAAGCATACATGGAACATTCTCCAGGAGAGATTATATATTAGGCCACAAAACAAGTCTTAATGAATTTAAGAAGATTGAAATCATATCAAGCATCTTTTCTGACCATAATGGTATGGAACTAGAAATCAATTACAAGAAGAAAATTGGAAAATATACAAATAGCTGAAGATTAAACAACATGCTCCTAGACAATCAGTGGGTCAAAGAAGAAATCAGAGCAGAAATTCTAAAAATCTGAGACAAATTAAAATGGAAACACGATATACCAAAGCTTATGGGATGCAGTAAAAGCAATTCTAAGAGGGACGTTTATAGCAATAAATGCCTACATTAATAAACAAGAAAGATTTCCAATAAACAACCTAACTTTACACCTTAATGAACTAGTTATAAGTCACTATAAGTTATATAGTGATTCAGTTATATATATAACTGTATAGATACAAAATACTGGTTATTAGAAAGTATTGAGTAGAATTTCCTGTGCTATACAGTAGGTCCTTGTTGATTATCTATTTTATGTATAGTAGTGTGTATATGTTAATCCCAACCTCCTAATTTATCCTTCCCCCCACCCCCCTTTCCCCTTTGCTAACAATAACTATGTCTGTGAGTCTCTTTCTGTTTGGTCAATAAGTTCATTTGTATCATTTTTTTAAGATTGCACATATAAGCTATATCATATGATACTTGTCTTTGTCTGGCTTACTTCACTTAGTATGATAATCTCTAGGTCCATCCGTGTTGCTGCAAATGGCATTATTTCATTCTTTTTTATGGCTGAGTAATATTCCATTGCATATATATACCACATCTTTTTAATCCATTGACCTCTAGATAGACATGTAGGTTGCTTCCATGTCTTGGTTATTGTGAATAGTGCTGCAGTGAACACTGAAGTGCATGTTTCGTTTTGAATTATGGTTCTCTCTGGATATATGCCAAGCAGAGGGATTGCAGAATTATATGGTAGCTCTATTTTTAGTTTTTTAAGGAATCTCCATAATGTTCTCTGTAGTGGCTGTACCAATTTACATTACCACCAACAGTGTCAGAGGGTTCCTTTTTCTCCACACCCTCTCCAGAATTTATTATTTATAGACTTTTTGATCATGGCCATTCTGACTGGTATGAGGTGATACCTCATTGTAGTTTTGATTTGCATTTCTCTGATAATTAGCGATGTTGAGCATCTTTTCATGGACCCTTTGACCATCTCTATGTCTTCTTTGGAGAAGAGTATATTTAGATCTTCTGCCCATTTTTTGATTGGGTTGTTTGGTTTTTGGATATTGAGCTGTAAGAGCTATTTGTGTATTTTGTAGATTAATCTCTTGTTGGTTGCATCATTTCCAAATATTTTCTCCCATTCTGTAGGTTGTCTTTTGGTTTTGTTTATGGTTTCTTTTGCTCTGCAAAAGCTTTTAAGTTTCATTAGGTCCCATTTGTTTGTTTTGGGTTTTATTTCCATTACTCTAGGAGGTGGATCAAAAAAGATCTTGCTGTGATTTATGTCAGAGTGTTCTTCCTATGTTTTCCTCTGAGTTTTATAGTGTCTGGTCTTCCATTTAGGTCTCTAATCCATTTTGAGTTTATTTTTGTGTATGGTGTTAGGGAGTGTTCTAATTTCATTCTTTTACATGTAGCTGTCCAGTTTTCCCAGCACCACTTATTGAAGAGACTGTCTTTCCTCCCTTGTATATTCTTGCCTCCTTTGTCATCGGTTAATTGACCACAGGTGCATGGGAGAGACATTACAACTTATAGCACAGAAATATTGAAGATCATAAGAAACCACTTTGAACAATTATATGCCAACAAATTAGATAACCTAGAAGAAAATGATAAATTTCTAGAAACATACAACTTACAAAGACTGAATCATGATGAAACAGAAAATCTGAAGAGACCAATTATTAGTAAGGAGACTTAATCAGTAATCAAAACTTCTCAACAAATAAAAGTCCAGGACAAAATGGCTAAACTGGTGAATTCTACCAAGTATTTAAAGACGGATTAATGCCAATCCTTTTCAATATTTCTCAAACCCTTCCAAAAAATAGATGGGAAGGGGACACTTTCAAACTCATTTCATGAGGCCAGCATTACCCTCGTACCAAAGTTGGATAAGGACACTATAAGAAAAGAAAACTACAGACTAATATATCTGATGCCCATAAATGCAAAAATCCTCAACAAAATATTAGCCAACCAAGTTCAACAGTACATTGAAAAGATCATACACCAAGATCAAATGGTATTTATCCCAGGAATGCAAGGATGGTTGAACATTTGTAACTCAATAGATTAGATACATCACATTAAAAAAATGAAGGATAAAAATCACATTATTTCAATAGATGCAGAAATAACATTTGACAAAATTCAACATCTTTTTTATGATAAAAACTCACTCTCAATAAATTTAGTATAGAAGGAACACACTTTAACATAATCAAGGAGGTATATTACATGCTCACAGCTAACATCATACTCAATGGTGAAAAGCTGAAAGATTTTCCTCTAAGATCAGGAACAAGACTAAGCATGCCCACTCTCGCCACTTTTATTCAATATAGTACTGGAAATCCTAACCAGACCAATTAGGCAAGAAAAAGAAATAAAAGGCATCCAAACTGGAAAGGAAGAAGTAAAATTGTCTCTGTTTGCTGATGGTGTGATAATACATTAGAAAATCTTAAAGACTCCACCAAAAAAACTATTAGAACTAACAAATGAATTAAGTAAAGCTGTAGGGTGTAAAATCAATATACAAAAATCAGTTGTGTTTCTAAATACTTAACAATGGATTACTGGAAAGAAAAATGAGTTGGACAATGACAAATACTGCGTGGCATCACTTATATTGGAATATTAAAAAAAGTCAAAGTCATGGGAACAGAGGATAGAATGGTGGTTGCCAGGGCTGGGAGTTGGGGTAATTGGGGGAGACTCGTAAAAGGGTACAATCTTTCAGTTATAAGATGAATAGGGGGACTTCCCTGGTGGTGCAGTGGTTAAGACTTCACACTCCCAATGCAGGGGGCCTGGGTTTGAACCCTCAGGGAACTAGATCCCACATGCATGCCACAACTAAGAGTTCACATGCCACAACTAAGGAGCCCACATGCCACAACTAAGGAGCTGGGAAGCTGCAACTAAGGAGCCATCAAGCCGCAACTAGGGAGCCCACCTGCCGCAACTGAGGAGCCCATGTGCTGCAACTAAGGAGCAGGTGAGCTGTAACTAAGGAGCCCACCTGCCACAACTAAGACCCAGTGCAATCAAATAAATAAATAAATATTAAAAAAGAAAAGATGACTAGGGTCTTAGGATCTAATGTATAGCATGCTGACTATATCTGATAACACTGTTAGTGTATAAATGAAATTTACTAAGAGTAGAACTTGTGTTATCATCAAAAAAGAAAAAAAGAGGTAAATACGTAAGGTGATGGATGTGTTAACTCAATGGTGGAAACCTTTCACAATATATCATATATCAAATAATCACATTGTACACTTTAAATATGTTACAGTTTTACTTGTCAGTTATACTTCAGTAAAGCTGAAATCTAATCACGTCAGGAACTATTACCTGGAAAAAAAAGAAGGTGTGGGAGAAATAACACCCTCAGGAAAAATATGAACCAATGGGGACCGAGCCTTGTATTAATGCCCTTAGGAGAGACAGTTCTCAGAGGATCCAGTGGAGTCAAGCCCTTTTGCCTAAAACAGTAACTTCAATAACACTTCCTTTCCTGGCTTTCTCCTCTATCTCACTCTCCCTCCTCCTTCACTCCTACTCCCTGGGATCACCCCTCAGTAAACGCCCTGCGCCCAATCCTGGTTTAAGGCTTTGCTGAGGGGAACCAAATCGAAGGCACAGATCTCCTGCAATTTTATACTATTTATAGGTAGGTATGGTTTTATCACTGATTTGTATGCTTGCACCCAGAGACAATATATAGTGCTCTTCTGCATTTTTTAAAACTCTATTTAACGAGTATCATACTAATAAGAAGAACTCAAAAGGGAAATAATCATCCTCCTAAAAGGAAAATTTCTCTCTTCTTCTAATCTTTTTCTCCATCATTTCTCAAAACAAAACAAACTTTAAAAAACCAAAACAATAAAACAATCCTCCCATAATCAAAACAGCCTATTTCCACAAAAATATTTTAAACATATAATTCATGACATAGCGTCACAAAATGGTGAAAATTGTAGTCCAGATGTAGAATAATACCTGGGCCAGCTTTCATCATAGCACTAATATGAAGCCTAGTTCAAGGATGATGAAAAAGGAAGTAGCATTTAAACATTTTAATTAATTAATTAATTAATTTATGGCTGTGTTGGGTGTTCGTTGCTGCGTGTGGGCTTTTATTGCGGTGGCTTCTCTTTTTGCGGGGCATGGGCTCTAGGCGCTCAGGCTTCAGTAGTTGTGGCTTGCAGGCTCTAGAGCTCAGGCTCAGTAGCTGTGGTGCACAGGCTTAGTTGCTCTGCGGCATGTGGGATCTTCGTGGACCAGGGCTTGAACCCATGTCACCTGCATTGGCAGGTGGATTCCTAACCACTGAGCCAGCAGGGAAGCCTGGAAGTAGCATTTTAGTATATGAAAGTCTAGGTAAAATTACATGGGCTGTGTCATAGTATTTGTGTGTCTAAATTTAAGAGAAATTAAGTAACTCTGAAGCTGTGCACTGTCATCCCCAGGAGTTCATCACGTGAAAGAATGAAGCCATTCGAAGGAAAACCTTCAGGCTCATGCCAGAAGATGTTTCCAGCTGCATAAATGCCTAACTCAGCTACTAGTCCTTACAAATTAAGGAGCTCATTGAAAATTCAAGCTCTAGGCAGAAGCTACATCTGGGCTCAGATTTTGAAATCAGTATCTCCTGCTGATCAAACTGTGACACAGTCAAAGTAATAGGCCTGGCTTCTCACTTAACCCTCAATGAGGCCTTCCTTTCCCTCTGCAGTGGTGTGGCATTTAAAATCTAAGTCCTTCATGTACACTGCAAACCATTCCTTCTCGGGGCAGATGGGAGTAAGAAATCTATCTATTTCAGTCTATACCATTATAATAAGAGCATTAGGTAATGAGTGGCCTTGTAAAGTCAGCAAAGGACAACCAGATTACTTGGAATAATAATTGACAGGTAAGGGACAGGTAAGGAATGGCAGACAGGTAGTGGATGTTGTGCAGTGATAAGCTGCACAACATTTTGGAGAGAAAGACTTTATTTTCAGATGCCTCTAGTAACACTGCTGATGATAGTAAAGCAGTAAGGAGTTGATATTAATAAATGGCTAAAAAATCATTTTAAATTAGCACATTTGTCATTTAGAAGCAATGTTTGTATAACAATGGTTCAATTCCATTCCCTAGAGAAGAAACTACTGTTAACAGTTAATTATGCATCTTTTCAGAAACTTTTAATGACTATGTAAACACATATATACCTTGTATTTTTTACACAAAGAAGTCGTGCAACTTGCATCATAAACGTCTTTCCATATCAGGTCATATGGATATTTTAAATTCTTTTTAACTATTGCAGAATATTGTGGGAAATACTTTATTCAACCAGTCTCCTAATGATGGACATTTAGGGTGTTTACAATCTTCAATCTTTCATTAAACCTGCTGAAACAAATAATATTATTCATGTGGCATTTTATTCAAGTATGAGTATATATATATTTTTTTTCTAGGATAAATTCCTAATAAGTAGAATAGCTGGATTAAAAGTTATATACATTTTAAACTTTGATAGATATTGCCAAATTTCTATCCAAAGAATAAATTCCTTGAAGTAGAATTGCTGGGTCAAGTTGTATATACCTCTCACCTTTCAGAAATGTTATACCAATTTATATTCCTGGACAATATGGCAAACTAGATAATCTGAAAACCTTCTCAAAAAGACACCTGGGATATTGATATATAACAAATATCTCATCTGTAGAGCTAGGCTTGCAAAAAGGAAAGGCAAATCCCCAGGGACCAAAAATGAAGAGCTGAAAACCAAGGGAGGAAGCAGTCATTGAAGTCACAGATGTCCAGGGACATTTGCAGTTCCAGGTAACCAGGATGCTGAGTGTTTAACAGCCACATGAAGATAAAACCTTGGTCATAGCAAAGTGGAGAACCAAGGTGAAACCAAGACGCTCACATGAAACTGGAATCCTCAAGCACTACATCTGCCATGAAAAGATGGACTAGAAAAAAATAACCTGCAAAAAGAAATAATAAAGCAAATTCTCTGGCTTGGCCTGATGATACAGTTGGAAAAAAAGTTTCTGCTGAGGATTTATAACCACAGGCCTTCCCTTAAGTGGATTAGGGGTTCTAATTAGGCACCTTGGGTGCCTAACAGAAGCAAATGTAAGTCCTCTCCAAAGATTTGTGTCTTCAACCCAGGCTTCATAAGATTCCTGTAGATAAAAGGTGTGATTGAATATAAACTCACAATCCAAAGTTGCATCATATAGGAAAAAACAAATTTTTATGCATGAATGTAAGCAGAGAAAACAGCAGTGTTAGCAGGATTTTCAGATAACTGAGTAATCAGATAGTGAATATTAAATGAGTTTTATATTTTTAAAAGGTTTACGGAAATAATATCAGAAGTAAGATATAACTCAGAATATACACAAGACCTGACAGATTTTAAAAAGAAACAAAGTAGGACTTCTAAAAAAAATATGACAAATTTTGGAATGCAATAGAAGGGCTAATTAAGAAGATTAGGCTCAGTTGTGAAAAGAATTAGCAAACTGGGAAGATCTGAGGGAAGTTTCCAAAGTGCAGAACAAAGTTACAAGGATGGAAAATATGAAAGATGTTGAACATGTGAGCATGAAAAGGACAAACATACATTGTATTGGTATTCTAGATGGAGAAGAGAATGGAGGGAAATAGGAAATGTTTGATGAGGTGAGAATTTTACGGAATAGATAAAAGACATGACTCATCAGATTCAGGAAGCACAATAAATTTTAAATTCTCCCATTGCATTTAAGAGGACAACTGGATTCTCATATCTGCTTCCACATTCAATTTGTTCCCATATCACATATCATGTAGCCTCTGGAAAACTCCAAGTTTTGAGTGTATGAAAAGGAAAAAGACAAATCATGTCTTATTATTATTACAAATGTAGTTTTGACCTTGTGGAGCTTTTGAAAGTTTCTCCAGTTTCCTCAAAGGTCTCTAGAGCACACTTTGAGAACCCCTAATTTATAGTAAGTTTCCTGTATGGGTCATGGTTGGTGGACTGGGTGTTACAAACAAATATTCTATACACACTTCATGTATGCTTTATGAGAATTGTGATTTTTCAGGAAATTAGAATAAAGTAATGTACACTTGGATTTGAAAGAAAACTTAAGGGATTAATTTAATTTCTCTTCCTTGATTCAAAGGGTACTTCTGGGTCCTGCAGTGCCACTTTTGTGAACATCGAGTACGTTATGTTCATATGTACAGAAGTCTTGGATTATACCAGATAGTTTTTGGTTAATAAGATGGTAGGTGAACTACTTGTCACTGTAGTATGATTGAGTGATATATGTCAAAGATAAATATGATTCTCTACTACACAATTTAAAAACTGCCCCAGAAGTGAAAAACAAAAATCATCTACCAATACAGTGGAGAAAAGACAGCCTCTTCAATAAGTGGTGCTGGGAAAACTGGACAGCTACATGTAAAAGAGTGAAATTAGAACACTCCCTAACACCATACGCAAAAATAAACTCAAAATGGATTAAAGACCTAAATGTAAGGCCAGACACCATCAAACTCTTAGAGGAAAACATAGGCAGAACACTCTGACATAAATCACAACAAGATCCTTTTTGACCCACCTCCTAGAGAAATGGAAATAAAAATAAACAAATGGGACCTAATGAAACTTCAAAGCTTTTGCACAGCAAAGAAAACCATAAACAAGACCAAAAGACAACCCTCAGAATGGGAGAAAGTATTTGCAAATGAAGCAACTGACAAAGGATTAATCTCCAAAATTTATAAGCAGCTTGTGCAGCCGAAAAGACAACCCTCAGAATGGGAGAAAATATTTGCAAATGAAGCAACTGACAAAGGATTAATCTCCAAAATTTACAAGCAGCTCATGCAGCTCAATAACAAAAAAACAGACAACCCAATCCAAAAATGGGCAGAAGACCTAAACAGACATTTCTCCAAAGAAGATATACAGATTGCCAACAAACACATGAAAGAATGCTCAACATCATTAATCATTAGAGAAATGCAAATCAAAACTACAATGAGATATCTCACTCCAGTCAGAATGGCCATCATCAGCAAATCTACAAACAATAAATGCTGGAGAGGATATGGAGAAAAGGGAACCCTCTTGCACTGTTGGTGGGAATGGAAACTGATACAGCCACTATGGAGAACAGTATGGAGGTTCCTTAAAAAACTAAAAATAGAACTACCATACGACCCAGCAATCCCACTACTGGGCATATACCCTGAGAAAACCATAATTCAAAGAGTCATGTACCACAATGTTCTTTGCAGCTCTATTTACAATAGCCAGGACATGGAAGCAACCTAAGTGTCCATCGACAGATGAATGAATAAAGAAGTTGTGGCACATATATACAATGGAATATTACTCAGCCATAAAAAGAAACGAAATTGAGTTACTTGTAGTGAGGTGGATGGACCTAGAGTTTGTCATACAGAGTGAAGTAAGTCAGAAAGAGAAAAACAAATACCGTATGCTAACACATATATATGGAATCTAAAAAAGAACAACAAAAAATGGTCATGAAGAACCTAGGGGCAAGACGGGAATAAAGACGCAGACCTACTAGAGAATGGACTTGAGGATACAGGGAGGGGGAAGGGTAAGCTGGGACAAAGAGAGTGGCGTGGATATATGTACACTACCAAATGTAAAATGGATAGCTGGTAGGAGGTGGCCGCATGGTGCAGGGAGATCGCCTCGGTGTTTTGTGACCACCTAGAGGAGTGGGATGTGGAGGGAAGGAGGGAGGGAGATGCAAGAGGGAGGAGATGTGGGGATGTATGTGTATGTATGGCTGATTCACTTTGTTGTAGAGCAGAAGCTAACACGCCATTGTGGAGCAATTATACTCCAATAAAGATGTTTAAAAAAAAAAAAGAATCCAATTTAAGGAAACAACCTAAATGTCAAAAAAAATCATCTACCAGGAGACCAACACATTGATATTTCAGAATCATGAGGAAACTAATACAAGAACTGATGCAGAAACACTGACTCTGGAGACCAATGGTGGAGAATTAGATATTTTTTAATTGCTTGGGAAAAGACTCATTTACATAGCTTGAGTTAAATTTTGCTATCAACTTTTCTTAATTTGCATCTGATACTTCTCATTTCCTATTTTATATCATTAAAGAGATGGTCCTCATCTGAATCTGTTAAGGGATCAGATTCTTTTGCTCTGTTGATCTCATCCACATTGAACAAATATGATCCACATGTTTTTCCTGTCTTGTTTATTTCATTGTCTAAAATCTAAGATGCAAGACATTATTTCAATAGTTCCCAAGAGAAGGACAGTAATAATAACCCATTAGATCTCAGACATCTCATTTTCAATTAAAAAGACTAATATTCTCTCTAAATATTTACCTGAGTCCATAAGGCTTAATCACAACTCATTTCTTTTGAAACATAGATAGAAGAAGATTAGCTGCCCAGTTTTTAACATGGTACAAAATGATGTGACTTGCAAAATGATAGAAAGGATTAAAAACTGTTTATTCTCCACCTCATTACAAAAAGGATATGAACTAAAAGAATGATTTGTTCCAGTAGAATTTTGTTTATTAATGCAAACATGTATTGAGTAACTCCTGGGTACTGTGCACCTTGCTCGGCCCTGGGTTATAAAGATAAATCAGAAACAATTCTTGCCTTCATAGCTAAGTAGAGGAGATATGACTATAAATAAAAATTGATTTATTTAGAGTGTGATAGGTTTATAATAAAGATAGGTAGGTATGAGATGTATTTATGGCACAAAGGGAGTGATACATTCTGCTTATGGAATCAGAAAAGGCTTTATCTTTGAGCTGGTCTTGAGGAATAAGTTGCAGTTTTCAAGGATGTCAAGGAGGGTAAGAGTATGCTAGGCAGAAAGAACTATACGTGCAAAGCCCTTGCACGTCCAGGCATGGCTGGAGTAAAGGGTGAAGATGGAGAGCAGTTGGAAATAATGTTGGAGAGTGGGTAGAAATCAGTTTGTCCAGGGTCTGTAGCCAAGCTAGAAAGCTTGAGTCTCTGGTTTTCCAGGTATGCCCTAGCATGCCAGAGGATTCACAGAGGCACCCAGAGGTGTTTGTGGGAATGTGATCCGGCCTAACAGGTAGGGAGTTGCTCCTACTCCTGCTTCAGCAGG
>NW_006786802.1:3463-23418 GCF_000442215.2 Lipotes vexillifer | reverse complement strand
CAGCAGGAACCACTCAGATTTCACATGTGTGCATGTTTTAAGTTGGACTTTATTTTACTTAACCAATGTTTATTGAGCACATACTAGGTGCAAGGTATTTGGCTGACATACACAATTCCTAGTCACCCAGTGCATAAAATATTGCCTTAAAAAAGTTAGAAATGGGCTTCCCTGGTAGCGCAGTGGTTGAGAGTCCGCCTGCCGATGCAGGGGACATGGGTTCATGCCCCAGTACGGGAAGATCCCACATACCGCGGAGTGGCTGGGCCCGTGAGCCATGGCTGCTGAGCCTGCGCATCCGGAGCCTGTGCTCCGCAATGGGAGAGGCCACAACAGTGAGAGGCCCGCATACCGCAAAAAAAAAAAAAAAAAAAAAAAAAAGTTAGAAATCCACAGCTATAATTGATGGGGAACCTGACACTGTAGAGTGTCAGGCAAGAGAGTGATATGATCAGATTTGCTTCTTGGAAATCTCACTCTGGTTGCAGTTTGGACAGAAGGTGAGAGAGCAGAGAGGCTGGGCAGAAAATGAAGGTATGAAATCAGTAGGACTCGAGGTACATTGAATGTGGAGAAGAGGACGATGGCATAGTAGTGTAAGTCCCAGGCTTCTGGCTTAGATGGATGTATCTACCATAAGGAATCTAGGAGAAAGAGAAGGGGACTGAAGTAGAACCCTGGGGCTCTCAACTTTTAGGGAGATGTTGGAAGAGGAAGAGCCAGTGAAAGAGACTAAGGGAGAGAAAGAGAGAGAGAGAGAGAGAGAATGAGAGAGAGAAAACAGGAAAAAGTGTTACCAGGGAAGGCTTGGTTACAGAATTTCAAGGAGGGATAGATCAGTATTGTCCGGCGCTGTCAGGAAGACGTAAGATAGACCGAGAAGTCTTCTCTTGATTTGGCAAATGCAGAGGCTTGGGTGACTTTCGCAGAATCATTTTCAGTGGAAGCCAGATTGCAGTGGGCTGAGAAGTGAGGAAGTGGTGAGGAAGTGGAGACAGTAAGACTAGATACCTTCATGAGAATGGCTGTGAAGGCAGAAGGGGAGAGAGCATGATTGCTAGAGAAAATGCTGGAGTGGGAGGCCTGAGTTTATCAATATGCACAGTAGAGAAATCCAAAAGGATGGAAAATTGAAGATAATGCTGTGTGTGTGTATGTGTGTGTGTGTGCGTGTGTGTGTGTGCGTGTGTGTGTGTAACTGCTGAGGGAGGTCCCTGAGCAGGCGGGCAGGTGGGAGGAAACTAGTCTCCAGCACGGGTCTTTATTGAGAAGCCCTAAATATACGAGAATTTAATTGGAATATATTCAGCACATATGTGTACATGTATCTGCGTATCCACATATTTAGGATATTTTAGGAGGCAAGTTTATTGAAGAATGTTTGAAAATAAATTTGTTTTTTCAGGGTATTGGAGGATTTGGGGTATCAAGGAATTGTGGAATTCAAATCATGCCTTTTTAGTTATTAAATTTCTCTATTTAGGACATTCACATTTCTGAATGACAGAGCCACCTTTGTTTAAGCCTGACTGATAATAATCTGTTCTGGAGTGCTCAGGAACTGCATAGGTTTTTTTTTTAATCATTGGAGATTCCTTAAGAAACTCTTCCCTTTTTTACCTTTTTCCATTCCTTTATTCTTGTTGGCTCTGAGTTTTCCATGAGTCACTCAAAGCAGTTTTCCCCCTCCCTTTAAATGTGCCTTACAGCATTCAACAGTGGTTTTTTATTTGCCACCTATGGATCATCCACTTCTTAGATGAAATATTATTTTCTATTCCACAGCTGGACTCTTTCAGAGATGCTGGTGATCCTCTGAGACAAACCAGATGTGTGAAGTTATTAGCCTTTGGGGATGACTTTAAAATGAGAAATGGCATCATATTCTGTAAAGTCACTGTTTTGTGCTTTTAAAACATCGTAGATGTCACTTGCTATCCTCTTGCCTGTAGGGCTGATGGCAAGAGGAATGGATGGGAAGATCTGGTTGAAACCTATCTCTTCATGGGGCTAAAAGCCTATATTTGTTCTTGAATTTGCTACTAATGTCCAGTGTGGCATGGGAGAAGTATGTTAAATCCCACTATGTGTCAGGTTCTCACTCTAGAGAAAGGAGAGTAATACAGCATCCACAAGGTGGTTCATAGGGGAACATAACACCTGTTTAGCAAGTAAGAGGAAGTTCAACCTAATATCATAAAATGTTCCTGACAGTTGGGCTTGTTAAAAATGTGCAGTGGCCCTCGGGGAGAGCTGCACTTGGCACAGGCTTCACCGGGCCATAGTATTTAACTAATGAGTATGAGAGTCAGGCTGGGTCTCCCAGACAGGGACAAGCCTGGTTCCTGTGGTGTTGTATAGGTTTTGACATTGACTTTGGGGCAAAGACTTATAAATATCTGACTATCATCATCTTTTCAGCTTAATTTACCAAGAGATACATGTTCCTGGTTTATTCAGCATACCAACTCTCTCCACCCCTGGGAACAACTCCTGAACATGTGCTATTACAATTTCTTGTCTGTATTCACTGATTTTATGGTGCCAACAGTTGCTGATTTATCTTCCACTGCTAGACCACCTTTATTGTCACCTGTATTGATTTTTATTTTCCCCCAAACATACAGAATATATTTTCTCTAAACAGTACCCAAATGCTAGGTTGTCAAAAGGAAGTTGACAAAAGTATGCTGTGCTACACACTGTGAAAGGAGCTAATCAAAGCAGCTTTTTAATTGCTATAGTAATGATTTAGATGTGCAAAATATACTAAATTTAAATTTGCATGAGTAATTAATTAAGCAAAGCTCACGGTTGACAGACATAATTGGCACATCCAAAATTGAAGCCACATCCTGGTCCTCTTAACTTGGAGCCAAAAAAGACAACGTGAAGCACTCCAAAGCCCCTTCTTTACACTATCTGCTGGTCTGGTTGCCAATCGCATATTTAGGTTTGTTATGCATGGAGCATAGTTAATTGCAAAACATTCCTGAGGATCTTACTTTTTTTTTTTTAACAAAGAAGTCTCATGAGTTTTGGTATATTTGCTCAATCTTTTGGCAGCTACATTTTATCTAAGAGTGGAAATCTCAAATAGAGGGAAAGATATCTCTATATCTATTATCTCAATCTGTCTATTACTATCTTTCATCTATTTATTTGTCTTTCTATAAATTGCTATTTGATCAGCTTTTATGCTACATAAATATTTTATATGGGGAAGAGACACTGAAAACTATGTAAATGTCACGTCAAGTTACCATGAAGCTCTATCAGTAGAGATACATGCAGCTTTCTGTATTCTTGAAGGACCAAAGTAGTTAAGAGTCTCCTGGAGTCCTTTCTTGAGTCAATACCATACTGGGTCTGAGAAAGTAGGGAAAATATCCTTTCTGCAACTCACTCATGCTCATCCAGTGGATGACACACTTTGTCACTTGGCTACCAAAGGTGAATTGCTGTGTTCAGAGTAACACGGGGAAAAGTCACTTCCCCTATAGACTTCCCCTATAGTCACTTCCTCTTTCCAAAAAGCAATGACCTCAATTGGACTAGAGACCAATATCTGGGTCAGGCACCATATTCTGTTCCCCATGGTGAACCCTCAAATGTACCTGCAAAAGCAAATTCTCATTCTTAAGCAGTCACAGCACAACAGTGACAAACCTCTCTTCATGCAAGTTGACTCTTGAAGGTCCCACCCACCAGCACAACACACTTGGTGCATTCATTGAACCGTGCTAATGGAGTGTCTGTTATGTGCCAGACACAATTCTGGACACAGGCCATGGCATGTCTGATACCAGACTGGACTTCTGCCACTTACATGTGTGCGTCCATATGCAGGTGTACATGCATATCTTCATGTGTAGAATTTCATTTCCTTTAAGTTTCCTTTTAATAGCAGATGTCCTGATTCTATGTAGTTAGTACGAAATATTCATCCCTAATACACAGATGGCAAGGACTGTATGATTACTATTATGAAAACTTTCAAAAATACAGAAAAGTGCTGAGGACAATACTGTGAAATACCAATGTAGCCATCAAGCAGAATTTCCAAGGGACATTTGTTATGTTTGCTTCAGTTTTAGTCAAAGAAGTAATGCTTTACTGATAAATCTTTGATATCTTCATTTCTCATACTCATTTCTCTGTCTCTGTTTCTTCCTAGACGCACCACTATTATGATTCTGCTAGGTAACCATCCCTATGATGTTTATATTTTTACTAGGTATAGAATCTGCCTAAAATATATGTATTATTATTTTGTGTGTGTGTGTGTGTGTGTGTGTGTGTGTGTGTGGTACGCGGGCCTCTCACTGCTGTGGCCTCTCCCGCCGTGGAGCACAGGCTCGGGACACGCAGGCCCAGCGGCCACGGCTCACGAGCCCAGCCACTCCGCGGCACACGGGACCCTCCCGGACCGGGGCACGAACCTGTGTCCCCTGCATCGGCAGGCGGACTCTCAATCACTGCGCCACCAGGGAAGCCCCGTAGTATTATTTTTATACATTTGGTAAATTCTACATAAATACTATCATGCTGTATACATAAATACTATCATGCTGTATACATAAATACTATCATGCTGTATACATTGTTCTATTATTGTTTTGGAGCTTGACCCATTTTAGTGCATATACATCTAGTTTTTTTTAACTGCTATGTATTATTCCATTGTATGAGCATACCTCAATTTGTCTCTTTTTCTACCTGTGATTATTTAGAGCATTTCCTCTTACAAATTTTTTCCTCTTACAAATAATACTGAAGAGAACATCCTTGAAAAATATTCATTTACACACTTGGGGGAGAATTTTCCTAAAGTATATATCTAGAAGTGGACTCATTGGGATGAATATTATTCACATTTTCAAATATTAGATATTGTTCTCCAAATGGTAGAACATTTTACCAGCAATGTATGAGTCCTCCATATCCTTGCCAATACTTGTCATTGTCAGACCTTTAAATTTTGTCAGTCTGGTGAGTTTCCCTGTTTACATGTGTGGTTTAGCACCTTTTCCCTTGTGCCTATTGAGCATTTGAAACGTGGCTAGTCTGCATTGCACTGAAAGAGTAAAATACACACCAGATTTTGAAGATTTAATATGAAAAAAGAATGTAAAATGTCTCATTAATAATTATTATATTGGACTTCCCTGGTGGTGCAGTGGTTAAGAATCTGCCTGCCAATGCAGGCGACATGGGTTCGAGCCCTGGTCTGGGAAGATCCCACATGCCACGGAGCAACTAAGCCTGTGCACCACAGCTACTGAGCCTGCGCTCTAGAGCCCGCGAGCCACAACTACTGAGCCCGTTGCCACAACCACTGAAGCCCGTGCGCCTAGAGGCCGTGCTCTGCAGCAAGAGAAGCCACTGCAATGAGAAGCCCGTGTATTGCAACTAGAGAAAGCCCACGCGCAGCAACAAAAACCCAACCTAACCAAAAATAAATAAATTAATTAAAAAAAATAATAATATAATTATATTGATTACATGTCAAAATGATAATAATTTGGATATACTAGGTTAAATAAAATATATTATTAAAGTTAATTTCTCCTGTTTCTTTTAAGTTTTTGAAATGTGCCTACTGGAAAATTTTAAAATGCATATGTAGATTTCAGTACATTTCCATTGGACAGCAGAGGTCTAGAAACTCCAGTATAACATTAAATAATCATGGTGAAAGTAGACTTCTTTGTTTTATTTGTAACTTCAGTGGAAACCCTTCTTTCTGATGTTTGCTTTTGGTATTTTGTAGCTTTTTTTTTTTGCCATACTTGGGCTTCTCACTGTTGTGGCCTCTCCCGTTGCGGAGCACAGGCTCCGGACGCGCAGGCTCAGCGGCCATGGCTCACGGGCCCAGCCGCTCCACGGCATGTGGGATCCTCCCGGACCAGGGCACGCACTCGTGTCCCCTGCATCAGCAGGTGGACTCTCAACCACTGCGCCACCAGGGAAGCCCGTAGCTGTCTATTGAATTAAGGAAATTCTCTTCTATTCCTGCTTTGTTGAGAGTAATTATAATGAATGAAGATTAAATTCTATTGTTTTGACTGCATCTGTTAGGATAGGCATGTAGATTGTTCCTTTAATCTTTTAGTGTGGTCAACTATATTGGTTAATCTCTTTTTTTTAGTGTAAAGCCACCAGAGTGAAACCTACCTGGCTATTTTGTACTCTTTTATCCCCTGTTGGATTTAATTTGCTTAACTTTTGTTTTTACTTGGGAATTTTCCATGTAAAAATTTTTTTCGTAGGTGAGATTGCTCTATGATATTCATTTTTTTTTTTTTTTTTTGGTACTCTCCTTATTGGTACCAAGTTCACACTACCATTGCTACTGGTAATAGTCAGCAATTTTTGAGCACTTACTAGTGCCAGAGGCTTTCCATGCATTCCTTATTAACTCTCCACAACAAATTTATAAAATATATTATATTATTAGCCCCATTTAATAGAAGAGGAAGCTAAGATGCAGAGGAGGTTGGTAACTTTACTAATGGTGGCACTCCATTTTGGGCAAAATGGTAGACTGGATATCCCAAGAAGCCCTTCTAATACAAACATCTAAAATGCTGAATAAAACATTTTTGAAAATCTTAAGATGAATTGTGGAAAGAAAGTAAGAAAAACCTTAGATTCCCTTTTGTTTTTATCCTTTGTGCTTCCATTTTAATAGACCCTTAATGGGGAGCAGAAGAGAAAGCTAAGGTTTCAAGCAAGATGAGGAGTTGGATTTAAGACCTCCAGAATGAGTCCAGGACCTGAAAAGTGACCCATTCAGTGATTAAATTGTAAAAAAAAATACACTCGTCTCACATTCTCAAGGTAGTCAGAAAGGAAATTTGCCTGTTTCAGCCTTGGCTCTAGGTGAATGGGCTGGGCGGGTAGAGGTGAGAAGGTTCAGGGTTGGTGTTGCTCACCCATCCTATGAGTTTTGAAAGAGCACTTTCAGAGAGCAAGTATTTTCACTGTCATTCAGTGTAAGTCTTTTATAATTCCCATTGTAATTTCCTCCTTAACCTTTGATTATTTAAAAGTGCAATTTCATTTCTAAATATAGGGTGTTTTATTTTTACTTTATTTTCTGCTTGATCCTAATTTAATTGCATTGCGGTCAGAGTATGCAAAAATGTGCTATTGATTTTTTGAATTTTGTTGAAACTTTCTTTGTGACTTAACAGTTATTTTTTTGGTAAATATGCCACATATACATCAAAAAATGTATAATCTCTATTTTGGGGGGTTTAGTTTTCTTTTAATGTAGCTGTCAAACATATCATGTTTGTTAATGGTATTGTCTGATTCTTTGTCTGATTTATCTATCAGTGTCCGAGAGAGTTGTGTTAAAATCTCTCCCACTATAAATGTGGATTTATCCAATTTACTTTGTAATTCTGTCAGTTTTTCATTTATGTATGTCTGAACTGTATTAGTAGATGCATACAAGTTCATGATAGTTATATTTTCTTGTAGATTTAAAAAAAACTCATTTTAAAGTGAAGATCTTTATTTCTGTTAATGCATTTAGCCTTAATTTCCATTTTATCTGCTATCAGTATTGCTCACTAGAATTCTTTTGGTAAGTATTTGCCTTTTCTCATCTCTTTTTTTTTAACCTTTCTGTATTTGCTTTAGGTCTGTCTCTTGGAAGTAGCCAATTGCTAATTTTTCTTCTTTATCCCCAGCTATGGCAACTTTCTTGATTAGCTGAGTTTAATCTGTTTCCATTGACTGTGATTACGGCACAGTTGGACCTATTTCTACCATCTTATGTTATTTTCTATTTAATAAGCTTTTTACCTACTTCTTTTTTTATCCTTTCTTGTTCTATTTAAGATTTATATGTTTTTATTATTCGTTCCTCCACCTCATCCCCAGCAGTTGGAAAATTTTAGATTCTGGGTTCTTAAAAATAATTTCTTCACATTTTTAACATACACATTAAGCTTTCTATCACTCTTTAGTTTCTCTGTTCTCCTTCTGAGCAAGACAAGGAATTTAGCAGACTTTAATTACCCACAGAATCCTTCCTTCAATCTTCCATTTTATTGTCACATAGAATTTTAGTTTTACCAGTATTTAAAGGTAAAAAATTAGTTGTTGTCATTATGATTATTATCATTAGCAACCAATACCTAAATAGATTTAACAATTCATTTTGTTACTTTCTTTGCTAATTATGCTCCTTATATCTCACTTCTCCCTTCTGGGTTCATTTTTCTTTTTGCTGAAGTATATCCTTTCGTGACCTACTTCAGTTGTAACAGCACTGGTTTTGCTCCATATACAATTATCATTATTTTCCCTCATCGTTTGGAAGCTATTTCCCCACTGTCTGCTGGCGTCAATTCACCGATGAGAAGCCTGCTTTCATTTTAATGGCTGCTTCTTTGTAGGTAATCTGTCTTCTCTCCTGGTAGCGTTTAGGATTTTCTCTATCCCTGCTGTTCTGAATTTTCACTATGGTATGCTTAGATGTGGATTTATTTTTGTTTTTGTGGCTCAGCAGTTGATGTAAACATTCACTCTAGGGATTCACGTCTTTCTTTACTCTTCAGCCTGAAAAATTCCTAGCCATTCTCAGCTCATAGTTTCTTCCAATCATGCCTGTCTGCCACTTCCTTTATTCTCTGCTTGTGGAATTACATGAGATTAATACGTTGGAACTTCTCCCACTCTTTCATGTTTTCCAGCCCTTTCTCTCTTTATAATAGTTATTATCTTTTTATTTTGAGAAGATCACAAATTTATATGTGCAAATTAAGTACAAGTAACTTCCTTTTCACCAAACAAGTTGAAAATGTGTTGCTGACCTGATGTCCTGTTACTCCTGCGTACTTTAGTGTATATTTCCTACACATAAGGACTTTTTCCTGTATGAGTGTAATGCGACCATCAAAATCAGGAAATTAACACTGACATATTAACCACCATCTAATCGTTAGACCTCATTCCATTTTCTTTGAATGTCCCAATAATATCCTTTATAGGAAATGATTCCAGTTCAGAAACGTGTTGCGTTTAGTTGTCATGTCTCTTTAGGTCTCCATCATTCTCAGACTGTTCCTCAGTCTTTCCTTGACTTTAATGATCTTGATTCTTTGAATATTTAGAGACCAGTTATTTTGTAGAATGTCCCTCATTTGGGTTTGTCTGATGTTTCCTCATGATTGGGTTTAGGGTATGCATTTTGGCAGGAATATCACAGAATCGATGCTATGTTCCTCATATCAATATGTCTTATTAGTGATGGTGTTAACTTTGATCACATAGCCAAGATGGTGTCTGCCAAGTTTCTACACTTAAAAGTTACTGTTTTTCCCTTTGTAATTAATAAGTATCTTTAAGGAAGATACTCTGACTATGCAGATATTCTGTTTCTCATCATGTGTTTGCCCAATAATTTTAACATTTATCCATAATTCTTGCTGCAGCAATTAGTATGCTAATGTTTGTCTGCTGGAGATTTTCTTATTTTCTCTTATTTCTTCTGCATTTATTAATTGGATTTCTACTGTAAGAAAGAGCTGGACTGGGACTTCCCTGGCAGTCCAGTGGTTAAGACTCCACACTCCCAATGCAGGGGGCACTGGTTTGATCGCTGGTTGGGGAACTAAGAATCCCATGTGCCACACACCATGGCCTAAAATAAATAAATAAATAAAGAGCTGGACCTTTCCCCCTATTTATTATTTATTTTTATTTTTGCTTTTTAAATGCATTTACAGTTTTTTATTGTGGTAAAATATATATATTACACAAAATTTACCATTTTAGCCATATTTAGGTGTACAATTCTGTGGCATAAAGTACATTCGCATTGTTGTGCAAGCATCACCACCATCCATCTTCAGAAATTTTTTTATCTTCCCCAACTGAAACTCTGTACCCATTAAACACTAACTCCCCACTCCTGCCTCCACCATTCTACTTTCTGTCCCTATCAATCTGATTACTCCAGAAATGTCATATAAAAGGAATATTACAATGTTTGTCTTTCTGTGACTGGCTTATCCCCTGTTTAGTTTTGCTCAATTATTTATTTATATTAATATTGAATCATGGATATTTATTGTATAGTCTATGGATTATAATCTATTATTATTATTATTATTATTATTATTATATTATCTTTTTGTTGCTCCCATTGTCCCAGCTTTGGCCATTGGGAGCTCCTTCAAGCTGGCTTCTGTGTCACTTTTTTGAGTACTTCTCTACTCCCTCTTACCACAAGCTGTTCCAGGCTTGTACTGTATTTTTCCCGTCCCAGCTCTGGAACCAGCCACTTCTCCAGGGAGCCCTGGTCCCTTTCAAAATATTATTTAGAAACCTGGATCTGGCGCTAGGTGTTCTTATTGCTACTGGGTGTAAGTTTTTTCCAGGCTCTCTCAAGTGGACAGAACTAGGAAATGTATGTATGTAGACAAACACACTTATACACATATATTTATTTATTTCTATATGTACCCATCTGTATATGTATTATAATCCACAAATTTATACCTCCAATTCCAATTTAACACCACAGGGTTTGTTCTAGCCTTTTTCTTTTCCTGAGTTGTAACTTCTTTCTCTGACAGTAGGAAAGCTGGCTCTCATTATCCACACAACATATAGTACTGTGAAACTGTACCATGGTTTTAAGAGTCAGTTATACAAAAAGGTGTATTCAGAAAAATGTTGCTCCTTCCATCCTTACTACCCTTTCTCTGCCCTCTTTTTTCCTCCCTGTTCCCACCAAAAACCAGAAAGTAACCACACTCATTAGTTACTGGTTAATCTTTCCTGTATTATTCCTTTTGCACAAATGAGCAGATATGTTTTCTTTCATTCCATTTTTTCTTACTTGAAGTGTAGCATATTATAGATACTCTTTTTGTACTTTGCTTTTTTTTTGTTTTTTGCTTAACGATATATCCTGGAAATCCCTCCATATCAGTTTGTAGAGATTTTCCTTATTCTTATTTGCAGCTACACATAATGCAGTACTCCACTGTGTGGATGTACTATAGTTTTTTCAACTACTGTCCTATATATGGGTATTTAGATTGTCTCCAAAATTCTGCAATTACAGTGTTGCAATGAATAATCTTGTGAACCTGTATTTTCATATTGTTGGAGATATATCATCAGGCTAGATTCCCAGAAATGGAATTGCTGGGTCAAAATGTACATGCATATGTGGTTTTGTTAGATATGGCCAAATTCTTCTCAAGAAAGGTTATATCAGTTCGCCTTCCCATCAGCAATATATGAGAGTGCTTGTTTCCCCACAGCCTTGCCAAGAGAATATGTTGTCATACTTTAAAACTTTCACCAATCTAATAAATGAGAAACAGTATCTCAGTGTTTTAATCTGCATTTCTGTAATTATGAGTGAGTTTGATCATTTTTATATGTTTAAGGGTCACATTAGATCGTGTGTGTGTATGTGTTCATTTTTAGAACATTATATCTCAATTTTTAAGAATTCTTTATATATTAAAAATATTAGCCCATTGTATGTGGCATATGTTGCAAATATTTTCTCCTAGTTTGTCAAAGTCTTTTGACTTTGTTTATGGTGTTTTTCTTTTGCCATATAAAATTTTTTTATGTAGTCAGTTTTATTAATCTTTTCTCTTATCACCTCTGGGTCTTGGACCATGGTTAAAAGCCTTTAGCTAACCTAAATAGACTAAATAGGAACTTGCAGTCTTTCTGGTATGTGTTAATGTCTGCTAAGGTTATTTCCCCCTGCCACCATGGCCTCATGGTTTTTTTTTTTTAAGACATTCTCTATTTATTTATTTTAAAAAATTTTTATTTTATTTATTTATTTTTTATACAGCAGGTTCTTATTAGTTATCTATTTTATACATATTAGTGTATATATGTCAATCCCAATCTCCCAATTCATCTGACCACCACCACCACTGCTCCGCTTTCCCCCCTTTGTGTCCATACATTTGTTCTCTACATCCGTGTCTCTATTTTATTTTACTTATTTTTATTTTTTTATTTTTTTGACTGTGTCAGGTCTTAGTTGCAGCACGTGCGATCTTTTTTTTTTTTTTTTTGCAGTACGCGGTCCTCTCACTGTTGTGGCCTCTCCCATTGCGGAGCACAGGCTCTGGACACACAGGCTCAGCGGCCATGGCTCACGGGCCCAGCCACTCCGCAGCATGCGGGATCTTCCCAGACCGGGGCACGAACCCGTGTGCCCTGCATTGGCAGGCGGACTCTCAACCACTGCGCCACCAGGGAAGCCCCGCACGTGTGATCTTCGTTGAGGCACGCAGGGTCTTTCTTTGGGGCACATGGGCTCTTTGTTGTGGCACACGGGTTTCTCTCTAGCTGTGGTGCACGGGATTCTCTTTAGTTGTGGTGAGCAGGCTTCTCTCTAATTGTGGTGTGCGGGTTTTCTCTTCTCTGGTTGTGGCACACAGGCTCCAGGGCGCGTGGGCTCTGTAGTTGTGGTGCACAGGCTCTCTAGTTGAGGCACATGAGCTCAGTAGTTGTGGCACGTGGGCTTAGCTGCCTGACCAGGAAGAGAGCCCGTGTCCCCTGCATTGGAAGGTGGATTCTTTACCACTGGACCACCAGGGAAATTCTGGCCTCATGGTTTTTGTTTTACATTATTTTTTTTGGCTATTTTTGCATGCTTGTTTTTCCATATGAACTTTAGTTTCAGGTTGTCAAACTCCATAGAAAATCTTGGTATTTTTATTGGGATTGAGTTACATTTATAAATAAACTTAGGAAGAGCCAACATATTTATGATGTTGCATCATCCTATCCAAGAATAGAAAAAATCTTTCCATGTGTTCATGTCTACCTGATGTCTTTCAGAAATATATATAATATTTTATTTTACTTATTTTGATTGCTGTATCAATTTCTGCTATATATATATATATATATATATTTTTTTTTTTTTTTTTTTTTTTTTTTCGTCAAAAACACCGTTGCGGAGCACAGGCTCTGGATGCGCAGGCTCAGCGGCCATGGCTCATGGGCCCAGCCACTTCACGGCACGTGGGATCTTCTCTGACCGGGGCACGAACCCGTGTCCCCTTCATCGGCAGGCAGACTCTCAACCACTGCACCACCAGGGAAGCCCTGCTGCTATATTTTATTACTCACTGGCATCTTGCTGTTGGTGTCAACTTTCTGGATGTTTTAAACCTTATTTCTATTTCTTTGTCATCTATGCTTCCATATGCCATTTACATTTCTGTAGTTAATACCATTTTATATTCTTGCCCCTTGCTCTTCATGGTAGACTTTGTAAAAAGACCACCTGGAAAAGAGTCTTATTAACGGGAACCCAGGCCTGGGTTGGAGAATCCTGGGAAGAGCTATAACCTATGTGGCGGAGCCTGGGTGGAGTTAGAGTGGTCTTAAGTGATCAGTTACACAGAAATGAGGGCTATTTATAGACTGACTCCAATAAGATTTGGCTGGTGGCAACTTGAGCTATGGGAAAAATGGGAGAGTAAGACTAGGTAAGTGGGCAGAAAGCCCAGGGTTGGGCTATGGAATAATAATGTAATAGAATAAGCACGGGCTTTGGAGTCAGATGATCTGGGTTTGAAGCCAGTTCTGTTATTTCCTGGTTAAGCTGAGCTTCAGTTTCTCATGCGTGATAGATATAATTTTAAATTTTTTTATTTATTTATTTTTGGCTGCATTGGGTCTTTGTTGCTGCGTGGGGGCTTTCTCTAGTTGGGGTGAGCAGGGGCTACTTTTCGCTGCGGTGTGCAGACTTCTCATTGTGATGGCTTCTCTTTGTTGTGGAGCATGGCTCTAGGCGCGTAGGCTTCAGTAGTTGTGGCACACGGGCTTAGCTGCTCCGCAGCATGTGGGACCTTCCCGGACCAGGGATCGAACCAGGGATCAAACCTGTGTCCCCTGCATTGGTGGGCAGATTCTTAACCACTGCGCCAACAGGGAAGTCCCTGTGATAGATATTAATAGTACCTATCTCAGAGTTGCTGTGATGATTAGAGATGATGCACATAAACCATTTAGTATCTGTTAGATATAAACCATTTAGTATCTGTTAGATATATAGCTATGTGAGTCATCACATCACATCACATAGACCAGACTAGAGTAAACTATGATAAGAATGTGAACCTGTTACCTGTAACCTGAATTCTTCTGCTCTTCCCTTATTATCCTGGAACTATGATATACCTTTTAGGATTTGGAGGTGTGGAGAACGTTAGGTCGTTACCCTTCAGGTTTTGGGCTGTGTTTAGCAGACTGTGGTTTCTAATGTTGGACATAAAATTACAGGCTTAATAAGAGTTTTGGTGCCCATATAGAGCTAATGGAAGATGAATCCGATGAGTTTGGGGGATCTTATTCATAGGCATATTCTTCTCTGGGGATCCATCCTCCCTGTGGTCTGAGCTTTTGTTGAATCCTTGACAATTTGAGCCTCACGAAACTACTGTGGCTTTGGCTGGTGAACAATCAATGGTGGGGAGGCAGGAATGGAAGAATTAATTCTTTATTTTATGTTCAGATGACTAAGGATTTTGCCATTTGCAGAGGTACATAATGGGAATGGGGGTTAGGGGAGAGTTGGATAGTGGGTCATCTTAAATATCTATATGAATAGCTAAAGTGACAAGACTTCAGATAGGGGATTGAAGACATGATAAAACTTGCAGCTGAGGGAGGGGTTAAAGGGCTGTACCCCATTCTCTGCTAGGGGTAGCATATAAGCATAAAGAGTTGAGGGTCTAGCTTAGCAAAGCTAGTAGAGTTAAAAGTGTGTTGGGAAAGGCCTGGAAATCCTAGGGATTCCCCTTCAAAGTCAGAAGTAAAATGACTGTCATTTAGTAAATAAATGTAACTCCTGCTGACAGTGAGAAAGGAAAGGGAGAAGGAAGGACAAAGGGAAGAAGAACTGGCATCTGAGGGACAAAATTAATCAATAAAGTGAAACAATAGGAAGGTCAAAGAGTCAATATCAAGTGTCATTTTGCTTAATTCAAGGTATGTGGTCAGTTTATCACTGGAGAAAGAGAACACTATGAATAAATCAAATACATGGAGAACTTTAATTGTCACGTTAACCGTCCCTACTCTATCCCATCATTTTTAGTAGATCATGTGAAAAGTTAAAATTTGCTGATTTGAGTTTCTTTTATTTCCTCTGCCCATGTGAAGAGGCCAGTGAACCTTAAAATAACCAAATGGCAGAAAACCAAGGGAATAGGGACAAGCTTAAATGCCTGACCTAGATAATTAGTCTTTGAATAATCAAGAATGGGGTGCATTATAATCTTAATACTGGCACGGTAATTAGACTTAGAAGCTTTGAACTATGATGTTATAATTTCTGTGTGTGAATGTGGAGTTGGATAATTTGGGGACACTTTAGTTTTTAATTTAGCAACAAAATAATTGATCCTGCATTTTCTAAACACATGAACATCTTGGTTCATATTTCTGGGAACTCTAGAAAGATAAAACAAAAACTTACAAACACCGATCCAGTGACCACAGGTGCTCTGTTGTTTTACTAAGGAGGTCCTTCTCCCATATTATTTTAAATGCATACAGTGTGTCATTCCCAGAGCAGCTTTCAGACTCACTGTGTTTTGAGACACAGCTGACTCCCAATTATAAAAGTAAAAGCAATTATCTGTATTCTCACCATGCATTTAAGATTATAGTTTTATGTTTATTTATAAAAAAATAACACAAACCAGGCAAATGACTTAATTAAAATGCAGCATGTGCTAGAACTGATTTAGAGCAAAAACAACAGTCATATCCCTCACAATTCTCTAAAATGTTCCTTTTCCTCTGCAATTTGAATGCAAATGTTCAGCTTTGATTTTTGAGGTCTCATCTAAGTTTTGCACCTTTCTGGGCTCTTTGCATGTTAGAGATGAAGGGAGAGAGAGAGAGAACTAAGAATCCCAAACTATGACATTTTAAAACTCAAGTTTAAGAGTTATTTTGGTTAACAATTAAGATTTCTGTTTTGTTTGAACTGAAGTTACAAGCTCAGTTGTTAATTAAATCACCCACAAAATGGAATTGTTACTTTTCCAAAACAGCATCCTTATCCTATTAAGCACTGAATGGGTTTGTGATTGTGTAGCTCCTACTACTTTAGAGAACCCAGAGAAGGTAATACTCCTTCAAGAATTCTTAAAATAAAAGAAACCAGATGAAATATGATTTGAACAATATGAGTATTCTCTAATTAATTGACACCCTGTTTAAAAATAATCATCTTTAGGGATGGGATGGCAAAGAATATTTACAATATTAAAAAATGTCATGCTGTATTTAGCATAAACCATCAAATTAAAAATACCAAAAACAGAGCTGAATACCCCAAACTGAAACTCTTGGCAAATGCTTTACCCTGTCTCACAAAGTGAGTCTAACTGAAAAGTAGAAATTCCTAAAGCCTTGGTGATTTTCCACCAACTCCAAGCTCTTTTGAAATGAAGTTTAACATTTACACTCATGTTTTTCCATCCCTTAAACTTTCAGGACTTAGACGTCTTGGTACTTTTAAAATATTTAATTCTTATATTTAATTTGTATATATTTTTAAACTTGTCTTCCTAACTAGATTATGTTTCTTGAAAAAGAGGTCATATATTCAACTTTAAAAAAAATCTTACATGTCATCTAGTAACATACCTTGATAGATTAGAAACCCAAGAGATACATACTTCTTCATTGATTTAATTGCTGATATTTTTAATACTGTCATATGCTTGAAAATCTTCATTTTTTAAAATATGTGAACTTAAGAGGTTTGCTCCATTCTGAAATGTGATTTTATTACATATAGCAACTCGATTACCAGTTAAATGCATTCTATTAATTGAGAGACATGTATAACTATGCCCCTCCCTCCACTGAACACCCAGAGAAAAAGTAAATGTATGGTGGAAATGATGGAAAACAGTAAGTCTATCTACTTGCATTAAAGAGGTTAATTAATTAAAGACATTGATAACTGCAAAGGTAGCCTGTTTCCTATGTCAGAGCACAGAGAGAGAGAGAAGAAGGCTTTGTATCTAAGTAGCAAACGAAAAATCCTTTTTCTATACCTGGTTTCCTCGGAGTATCTTACTTGGAGGATATGGAAATTTCATATTCCCAAGGACATTGATCTCTCAAGCCCTATTACAGTATCAGTGCTTTCCCCCTTGAACTCTGGTTATGAGGGTTGGAGAGAGCTGGCGGCTCTGCAAGCAGAATTAATCTGCTAAATCCCGTGTGTACCTTTGGTGTGGGATAGGGCAAGGGAGGACAGAGTTTTTGGTATTAATATAGTAAATGGCTTCTCTAAGCTGACTTAGTCTGAAACAGGACGTTAGCTACTTCATCCTGACCCTGAGCCTGATTTTTATTCCCCTCCATTAAAGAGTATTTTAGAGCATGGCTCTTTTACTTTGTAGCAGTCGTAAGAGAAACCAAGTGTCTTGAAGGCAAAGACCGCAGAAACACTGGCTGGTCTCACTCAAAAGCTCACTCTCCCTTCTACTTTCTGCTATCATAAAAAAAAAATTCCATCTTCTTAATATTCGCTATTGGTAATAGGTCCAGAGTTCAGCCCCATGCAGAAACTTCCCAGATTCCATTTGCCACTACAAACTGCTGATCAATATCAGCCACTGGCTCTGGGCATGAGTGGAATTGTTGGTTAGTAAAATCACAATGACCTTCACTGTCCAGGTTAAGCCTTAAAATGAATGAGGTTAGTAAAAATAGATCTTATATATATGATTTTTGACATAATATTCTCTAAATATGTGTAGGATATTTCTATAACACTTTATCTGCTCCTTTATTGTGGTTTTTATTACTTTGTGTCCTGTGCTATAGATCATGTCCATATCTCATTTCATCTACCAGGCAGTAAGTCACTTGAGGTCAGTGTACATATCTCATCTTTGATATTGCTCCCAGTTGCTAGCATGGTGCCTTGCATTTAGCTGGTTTGCAGCAAATACTCACTAAATGCGTGAACAAAATGATATTTGTTACTAGTATTTAAGTCTCATTGCTGTGTGCAAAATACTATATGTGATTTTGCTGAGTCTGGTGGACAAACAGGAGATGTGTAAATATGCCAGCAGGTTCTGTTTTCTATTTCTTGGTGCATAGCCATAAAGCCACACAGCATTTCCGAAGCAGATATGCCTCCATTTTGGTTGAGAGGGCTGAAGAATGGTGGTTTTCTTTCTCTTCTGCTTTCAGTCCTCTCCTTGATGAATACCTCAACTTTTCTGGCTTCAGTAGTCTAACAGGGGCCACACCGTAATTCCAAGTGTCATTTTTGGGTTCTAACTGGTAGTTCATCCTTTTACAGGGAGGATTTAGATATACACTTGCATCACATCTACCACTCTCTTGCCCGCTCCCCCTACAAATGGTCCATTGCACCTTGGCATTAAACTACCCAGAAGCACTTAAGGTTGTCTGAATTAGAGACTTATTGCTTACTTCTTCCTCCAGATCATTTATGAGTATTGAGTGATGTCAGTCCTTACATCCATCCCTTTTGGACTTCAGTCTAATGCTTATTCATCCCAAGAAGCTGTGGTTTGTTCTTATTAGTTTTCCTTAGAGGTCAGGTTTAAAGCGATGGGAAGTGCAGGAGAAGTGTGTATCTTGCATCCCATGTTACACAAGGCTTTGCAGCTGTGGTCTATGCGTACTTTTCCTCTGCTAGAAAAAAAGAGATCTACATTCTACAAAACTCCAGCCAAAGCAGGGCTAGTTGTCTGGGATTTTCTGTAATCTAATAGAGCAAGTTTAATAACTCAAGAGAAGCCTGCTGTATTTGCAGCTCATGGCTCATGAAAAGATATACTATGGTAATTTTCTGAACTCGGTCTCTTAGGCTAAATTACATTATTTTGGTAATGCCTCTCCTGAATTAACCACAGTTATTTGAGAATCCAGCATCTCCAACTTACCAAGGGAAGGAAATCCTTGGATGTTAGTGAGCTATTGAATTCCAACTGGACCTCATCCTCTGTAGAGGAAAATGGCTAGTGGATGCAGACTTTTCAGTGCTTTGGGGTAAAATAAATATTTTTTATGTGGGCAGCACACTTCTCCTCTACTGATAAATATGGATAGTGAATATCATGAGCCTCTCTTTTTAGAACACTTCAGTGCTCCTCATTCCTCCAGGATGAACTCCAAGCTCCTTAACACAACCCACAGGGCCTTTTGCCTGCTGGTACCTGCTTTCCTCATCTCATTGCCTCCTCCCTCTCTTCTTTCCAGCTGGACTGGACTAATCTCGGGACACCACGTGGCCAAATTCTTTGTCCCCTCTGGGCCAATCTATGCACAGGTATTCTGCTGTCCCTTCCCCACATATGTCTCACAATTATGTCGGTAGTAGTAGTTAGGCTCTGTCTTAGTCGGGCTTACATGGATTCTCTCACTTAATCCTTACAACAACCCGTGAATGCTATTATTATTCTCATTTTGTAGATAAGGAAAATGAGGCTTAGTGTGCATGTCAGAGACCTACCCAGGCTCACACAGCTATTAAGTGGTAGCACAGGGAGTTGAAACTAAGTAGTTTGACTCCTGAGCCCACTCTCGGCTGTACTGCCTCTCAGCTGTACTGCCTCTCAGCATGTGATTTAAACATAGTTATGTGGTTAACTCCTGCTCATTACTTAGACATCACTTGCTCCAGAAAACCTCCCTGATATCCCCCTACCTCAGCCCCCAGTGGGTTATGTGCCCTTCCTGTGCTTGCTCACATTGCATCTTCCGTTTCTCCCTTTACAGCACTTACCTTACAGATACCCCTGCAATTACTTGTTTACTTGTCTGTGTCCCCCACAAGCTCCTGAGACCCATGGGGCAGTATCCCATTGGCTTCTCTTGCTATTTTATCCCCAGCAGCTACCAAGAAGCTACCAAGAGGCATTCAGCAG
>NW_006786802.1:0-3411 GCF_000442215.2 Lipotes vexillifer | reverse complement strand
TCAGCAGGAGCTCAATAAATGTTTATGAAATGAGTGGTCCTTTGACTAAACTTAGCTCCACTGAAAACCGTGCACAATTCTTTTGGCAGGAAAAGGTTAATCCTCATCTTAACTGAATTTTCAGACTTTAATGGAGGAAATACTCAGCAGCTTCTCCTTTCATTGGGTTTCCAGAATTATGTGACTAGACAGAGGCTTTCTTGTGGTTAACAGAGCCTAGTCATATGTGTCGAGACTATCACTTCAATCAGGTTTTTGCTGTCACTCCAGCTGTCTCTGCCCCATTAAATGCTTGTTTACAAAAGAGGTAAACCAGGAAGTGGCTTGTTGCTTTACAGAAAGATTCACCAAAGGATTCTTACTTCTCATTTGGCCTGTTACTGTGAAGCTGGGAAGTAACACTGGACCGTTGCTCATCCAACCCTTTTTAAATAAGAGAGAAAAATAAGGCACAGAGAAGGTCAAATTCAACCACTAGTTAGTGGCCAAGCCAGAGCTATAATCTACACCTTTTATTTAAATAATGAATTTATGTGGTGCATTTAAAATATGATTACTTTACAAAAATTTTTCTCACATTCACATTTATAGCAATAAATGTGTTAGCTCTAAAGCAACATATAATTATTTGTATACTTCAGCAGTGCAGACACGAGAAAAGGTTTTCAGAAAACTTTGCTGAAGTCTTACATTCAGAAAATTGTGTAGAGCTTGATGAATTTTCATAAAGTTAATGCATTGATGTAACCAGCACCCAGATTAAAAAATAGGACATTAACAATGGAAGATGTTTTACTATAAATAATATATGATTACTTTAATATTATCACCTACATATGCTCTATAAAATATATTACAGGCTTAATCATAACAGGAGGTTTTTATGGGAGGTGGGTAGAGAGGGGAAGGGACTTTAAGATAACTTATCCTTATGTGCAACTCTCACACTTCCATAATGCAGTATTTAAAAAATATATCCCTTTGCTTTTGTAATGAAGATGCATTTACTTATTTGCCTATTTGTTTGCAGAATTAACGTACATCCTGGCTGATTGTAAAGTCATAAAGACTAATCTGTGTGAATCCGACTCATATTCTATAGTGCTTAAATATCTACTTAGACCACTTTGGGGGGATCATTTGTTACATGGGATTTGTAAGCATTGGTGTGTGTGTGCTTCATTCTTTTTAAAAGAAGGTGAAATCTAGAATCTATCATTAGCAGTAAACACACGTACTCTGTCTGAGCCCTGATGGGTTTGCATGGAGCTCATTACATGTTTTTACTTATGCTTTTTGGCAAACTTGGATGTATTTCTGAGTGGTCTGACTGGCATTAGGGTGTCTGATTGAAGAGCTGACCTGTGGCCCAGTTCATTAGTACCAGGCTTTAAACGTCCAATTCAATACTACCTGACAAAGAACTTTATTCCCCACGTAGGCATTGCCCAGAACTTTAGACAAATTATTTAACCTGAAATAGTCTTGTCACTCCAACTCTTGGAGTAACCAATTCTGTCACATAATTATAATAAACATTTTGGGGAATAAAACTTCTGCCTAATATTGGATCTTGGATCAGAATGTTACACTTATCTGCAAGGCCAGTATATTACATGAACAGTATCATTGTACAGTTCACTTAATAGAACAGTGACTGGGCAATTTCTGGAAAATCTTTCATGATCTAAAAGTTGCTTAGCCCAGTGGATTTTTAATAACATCTAACATCCTAAGAAAGGTGTTTTATTTTTTTTCTTTTCCCCATTCCCTATCTCCATCCAAAGATAAAATTCATCCAGTTATTCAGAGCAATGGCTCAACTAACCTTAGTCCAGAAAAAAAAAGGTCTTACCTGTTTTTTTTGGTTTTTTTTGTGGTACACGGGCCTCTCACTGTTGTGGCCTCTCCTGTTGCGGAGCACAGGCTCCGGACGCGCAGGCTCAGCGGCCACGGCTCACGGGCCCAGCCACTCCGCGGCACGTGGGGTCCTCGCGGACCAGGGCACGAACCCGTGTCCCCTGCATCGGCAGGCGGACTCTCAACCACTGTGCCACCAGGGACGCCCAGGTCTTACCTGTTTTAAACTTACTTCCTGCTATCTAGAATAGCCCCTTCAGCAAGCAACGTATTAATCTACTTAATTAACGTGTATTGTGCCTTCTTCAAGGCCAAGCAGGGTCCAATTATGTGCTATAGCTAAGTTTACCTTCTTCCTTTTGTATCTCATTATGCTTCCCCTCAGCTCCCCCCTTAGCCTTATAAGCTTACAACAAAAGCTCAACAGGAGCTAGCAGTAGCGTGATAAAATTAAGTAGAATGTCACAGAAAGGCCTGGGAGTTTGAAAGATGCCTTTTAACTTTAGCAGGGAGGCAGAATAACATAGCCCTTGTCCTTGGCTTGGAGAAGTTTATGTGGCAATTACATGATGGTTATTCTGTTTATTTGCCCTTTTTGGACACTGTTTTTCTTTACGTGAGAAAAATATGTCAGCGGAATTGCTATTGAGAGTACAAATCCCCTAGTAAAGGTAAGTGTTGTCATCCTGTTGACGCCACCAAAGCCTGTTAGGACTATTAATTTTGTTGTTCATTTAGGCATGCATGGTTGCCACAGCAACAACAATCTCATAGTTCCTTCAAGCCCTCTGTACAGTGAGCATCTGTTGAGAGTCCGATGAAGGTTCCATAGTTTCTGTCCTTCCTGTCACAGATTGAACCCCTTGCTTGCTCTCCTTATGAGCTACATGTTTATCAAGAATCCCTAGAGAGAGAAGAGTCTCTTTGCTGGAGCCAAAGGAGAAATTGAAATGAAAATGAAGGTTTTTGTTTCCCATGAGCTGTTGCAGAAGACCTCAGAATAGGTGGTTTGGAAGTCAGACAATTATTAAAAACCTTGGTCAGCTGAAATGTGAATAAGTCCTTGGCAAAATTCACAGCCAATCTTTTATAGAGAGTGGCCAGGACACTTAGTGTCCTGCTTAAAGCCAAAATTGTAAATTCTAGCCTAAACTCCCAGTGGTATGCAGTAATAGGGTGAAGTCTCTTGCCAACTATTTTTCATAGTCCAAGACATTCTCCTAAAGAACTATATTGTTTCAGAAAATATGTGTCTTGAAAGGACACATTTCCTCTTTTAATTTCCTCCTAACCATGGGCTGGTAGCTTACATGTTTTCAAAAGCCATCTTCTACGACACTATTTAACGTGAGTCCTTATCTTTGATGCTGTCCTAATTCATCTCATCTGCAATTTATACAGTCAGAACTGGAGGAGAGTCACAATTTACGGATAAATTACATGCTACCAAGTGAAAGGAGCTGAGACAGGGGCAGTCTGTCTTTTTACAGCTGTTAAGTCCTTGCAGAATCCTTAGTTGAAACTTACATGTAAATATTAG
Source organism: Lipotes vexillifer (assembly GCF_000442215.2). Classification (NCBI taxonomy): domain Eukaryota; kingdom Metazoa; phylum Chordata; class Mammalia; order Artiodactyla; family Lipotidae; genus Lipotes; species Lipotes vexillifer. The sequence continues at coordinate 11 of NW_006786802.1, read as the reverse complement.
GGCACCTGACT
>NW_006786801.1:0-4363 GCF_000442215.2 Lipotes vexillifer | reverse complement strand
AAAAAAAAAAAAAAAAAAAAAAAGTTAATAACTAAGGTGTTGCTGTTTTAACAGTACACTTCCAATTTCCAAACTTTATGGTAAAAATTATATAAAAATACCTTATTTCTTCATTAAATTCAGTCTAAGCTATGGAGTGAGAATGAGTTCATAATTAATGATGCTTAAAAAACTTCAAACAGGAAAACATTTTTAAAAAAGTATCTTGCAAGAAACTGTAAACTGAAACACAAAGAGTATCTAATTTATCCAGGGTTACCTTGTTTCTGCCTACTTACAATTTGCCAAGCTGCTTTCCTCTGCATTCATCACTAACAACAACATCTTCTACTCTTCCTCTCTGAAAATATTTACAGTGTTTAAAGGACTAAGCATGTAGTTTTGTTTTAGTTAAATCAACAAGTGACAGTAAGAATTAATTGATAAATGTTTTGTAAACCTGAACTTTGCAAAATGCAAAATTTTTTAACTTACTGTTATAGAGGAGATAATACAATCAATCAATTTGTGACCTAATTTTGCTTTGTCTGTATCTTAAACCTTCCCACCCCATTATTTTAAAGCAAGTCTCAAAATCCACATCACCAAAATGTAATCTTGTCATGAATGTACTACATCCATCATCCTACTCCTTGCTTAATTGCAATTTATTTCAGACATCCAAATACAGTTTACTAATTTCTAGTACAGAAACCACACCAAAATTCATACTTCACAGAATAACTCCAAGTGTTTTCTATCATATTCTCATTGGATTACCTAGGTTTTGTTTTCTTTACTATTTCATGTGAGTCATGAGGAGTGAAGGAAATCTACAGGCATTAGAAGTGTCACAATTAGAACAGAATATATTATTCTGAACCCTTTACCACTGGGAAACTGATGGGAATTTGTGTTAATGTAGTATATTCAAAGTATTGTTTTTGAATAAAAATTAGCATTAGAGATTCCAAACATTACTGCCAAATTCCACAATGCTGACTTGATTTCTCTTTGTCTATACCAATTCTAACACCTTACAGAACAATTTTTAGCAAACAATTCATATTATTAACACATTTTCTTCCTCATAACTCTTAGAAGACAATGGGAAATTGACTAAGTGATTTCTAAGAAGCAAAACTTTTATTCTAGCCAATATTTAGCTCTCTCATTTTACAATAAAAAGCAATGGGAAAACAGACTTGTCTAATGGTAACTCAAAGTCGATTTTGCTAGAAAACACATATCCATTTTACCCATAAGCATTAATATGAACACATACCTTAGCACAGGAATGGATGAATTTATGTTCTATTATCAGAGTTGCTGTAGCAACTATCTGTCCTAAAGTTACATCTTCCACAACTGTAACATAATAATCCCCAGATTTCTTCATGTGCTCAAAAGATTCTGTGGAAATTGGAAAATAGTGTTATGTGGCAGACATTAAACTTTATTAGGTGCCAGAAAAATACTAGAATTAGCTTACTTCAATAAATATTATTAAATATTTATAGCTATTTTACCACAGTAATTTTAAAGAAAATATCAATTATTAAAAATGACCAAGTAGTTGAAATATCAGCAATCAATATCAACTGGAACATAGTCCATACATTTAAAAAAATCTTCTAGCAAAGTAAAGTAAGACTAATATAGCTATTTTAGATGAACAGCACTTAAAATACAAATAAATTGTACATGTTGCCATTTCTGTGATTAGTGAATGGAAACTTTTATATCTTCATTACTAGTTAACTTTAAATTGATTCCTTTAACGTTTTCACTTAACAGATATTCACACAGAACAAAACTCTTTGCAAATTTTAATAAGCAAGTTTATGTGTCTCCATTCTTTAATTTTTAGTCTTTTGATTTTAAAATAACTTGACAAAGTAGTTTTCAATTTTCCCTTTGTGCTCTCAAGTGTTCCATGATTACATGACCTGTTTTAGAAATAGAATCATCATTTTTGTTTGCTTTGAAAGCACCTTGTGAAGTAGATAAAGAAAGAAGTCTTCATTTCCCAGCTTTTCCCAAAGCCACATAGCAAACAGGAGCAAAAGTGGAATAAATATCTTCCCCTCAAATTGACTTTTAGTACTTATATTGATGAAATAACATGATTTTTCATCTAATCTGATAACGCCTGCAAAGAATAATTCAAGAATAAAAACTGAGCCTAACAGTCTCAACATGCTGTTTATTTCCACAGTCTTGTTCTAGTAATGGGTCTGGAGTGGGAAGAAATAAATTCAATGAAGGAAAAGAAACAATGAGAATCAGGAAATAATAATCTTCATCTCAGGAAGGTCATATAGAGTACAAAATAAAATTACCTATTGAAGGAAATGAAGAAAATAGGAAGACACTGTTAAGAGCATTGGATGGAGTCAGGAAGGTTGTAGTTCTTTTGTTACTAATAACTACCTGTGATCTTGGGTAAGTCATTTGACCTCTCTTTTAATTTCCATCCTCTCATATGTATTAAAAAGGGGGAGGGATGAACTAAAAGATACCTGCCAACCTTAAAATTCAATATAAATGAACCAAAAAATAAATTTAGAACATATTTTCTTACATTTTTGATTGGGTGATGAAATTTCTGTGAAATGACCTAACCACATGAAAGGTAAACACTACAATAAAAAATCTCTAAGGCTGCCACACAGGCTCTGTGCTACAGTAATTATCTAAAAGTAGCCAGGTATTTTGTAAAACATGGTAGTTGCTATATTTGGATTCTAAAACAGTTCAGCTACATTAAACATTTAAATAAGAAAATAGCTAATTTGTTATTTGAATAATTTCGAGCTATTTGAACAAAACCACAAGTAGACACTGAACAGAGCTCTAAACAAAAATAAAATCTTGTTTCCCTTTATTTCTTTTCCTTCAGGAAAAAGAGACTGTAGGACTTACTCATAAATTGTTCCGGGTTGACAACTCCAGTCTCTGTCAGCTGACCTAGTACCTTAAAAAAACCTAGTTTTGCAAAACAGATTTCAAGTGATGAGAACAGCAAATGAAATATATATCAAAAGAAGTAATGTGTCAAGATGGTGAGCAATTATTTTTTCAAAACTTTATGTAATGGACTATTTTAAAAGATTAAACTGAAACCCATTATTCTTTCTATTATCACTACATAAAACAAATAGTAATAGGTTTTACCAATGTTTTTGCCTGCATAACATTTTTGGAATAGTGCTGGCCTTAATACTCAATATTTACAGAACCAGCATGTACAGTTTTCAATGTAATTTGCATTATATTCAACACAAGGGATGCCGAATTTTCCCAAATATGTGCTTTGGTTTTACTTAAAAATGCAAGATTCTCATTATGACCAAATATGATACTATTTGTAAAATAAAATATAAATAACATTGAGACTACAGTTTTTAAAGATTCCTGATTAATCTTATTAATGTTACTTTAAATTAATGTGAATAGCATAGAATGTTGAGAATCTTAACTTCTATACACCCAATAATTAATTTGACCAAAATATAATAGTTTCTTAAGATTTCTACCAAGAAGAAAACTGTAAAAAGTTGATTTTTGATTACTGAAATTTAAGGAAATCATTTTGGAGAATTTAGATGTTAAAAAAAAGAATACATGTAGACAAGACCTTTTGCAACATCCAAGGCAAATTATCTTTATCCTCATTCCCCATCCAGCTTCTTAGAGAAGATTCTTCCTTGTGTGTCATTATACAAGATAATTTCCCCTTTTTGGCTGCTTAATTAGGAAGAAACACTGTTGTACTTAAGTCATTTGAAATACTGTAATACAGTACTGTAATACAGTAACATCTGGTCTGTACCCATTGGAATTGAGTTAGTCACTTTAAAATTTAAGCACAAAGAATAAAAGTCCAATAGTATTTTTAAAAATTATAGGCATCATCATCGTGTTTGTGGAGAACACAGAATGCTAACTATAAGTCTAACCAGAATTTGTAAACTGAGTACATACCTCTATTTAAATCAGCAGTACAAAGAGGCCTCAAAACCAAACCTTCTCCAGGATGTGTTGGGGAAATAGCTGGAGAAAATGTAGCTGTATTCTGACTCCAATCCACTTCTTTGAGTAGACTTGGGTCAAACATAGGCGTTTCATCAGGTTTCATCTTTGCAGTAAGGTCTAAAATAAAATTTTAAATGTTAAGCCATTTTGTTTAATAGAAAATTATTGATTGTCAAGAACGTCAATTTCTTTTTTTTTTTTTTTTGCGATATGCGGGCCTCTCACCCCTGTGGCCTCTCCCATTGCGGAGCACAGGCTCCGGACGCGCAGACCCAGCAGCCATGGCTCACAGGCCCAGCCGCTCCGCGGCACAAACCCGTGTCCCCTGCATCGGCAGGGGGGGGCC
>NW_006786800.1:0-967 GCF_000442215.2 Lipotes vexillifer | reverse complement strand
CGGAGCGGCTGGGCCCGTGAGCCATGGCCGCTGGGCCTGCACATCCGGAGCCTGTGCTCCACAGTGGGAGAGGCCACAGCAGTGGGAGGCCCGCATACCACAAAAAAAAGAAAAAAAAAAAAAGGTATAGAGCATTCCCATCATCCCAGAAATTTCTCTCATATTCCCATCCAGTCAATCCCCACCTTCCAGAGGCAATTTTGTTTTGATTTACGTATATATCACTATATCTACCTACCTACCTACCTAGTAACATTGCCTATGTTTTAACTTCCTATAAAAGAATCATACTATATGTACTCTTTAGTGTCTGGCTTATTCTTCTTAATGTTTTGAGATATATCTATGTTGTTTCATGATTAGTTCAGCCCTTTAAACTATTGAATTATATTCTATTGTATAAGTTTGGAATGATTAGTTTACCAATTCTTGCATCTGATGTACATTAGTGTTCTTCCCAAGTTAGGGGCTTCTTAAATAAAACTACTGTGAATAGGTTTGTTTCATCCACATTTTTGGCCTATATTAGTCTCAAAATAAAATGCTTTTTCTTATTTCACAATACTTTTTCTTTAAAGTTAACTTTAAAATTTGCCTTTCCTGATTATCCTAGAACTCAGAGAGGTCTCCCCTGGCCTCCTAACTATACTATTTATATAAGATATCCTATAATGTTTTGTTACTCTTTTGGGGTACATGCCCTGTAAGTACAAACATTTCAAAACCCTGAGGAAAAGCTCAAATTCTATACTTCTGTAACTAAGCACTTAGCATAGAGCCATGACACTTTGCTTTGTTCAAAAATTGGTGGTGCATGGAGAAAAGACAGCCTCTTCCATAAGTGGTGCTGGGGAAACTGTACAGCTACATGTAAAAGAATGAAATTAGAACACTCTCTAACACTATACATAAAAATAAACTCAAAATGGATTAAAGACCTAAATGTAAGGCCAGACACCATCAAACT
>NW_006786799.1:0-228 GCF_000442215.2 Lipotes vexillifer | reverse complement strand
TTCAGTGACTCTCCATGCTTGAACATATTGCTCTATGTTTATAGTTATAGTGTTTTTTTTTTTATGACATTCAGCTCACTCTTTGTTGACACTGTTGCACTTATAAAACTTTGATGCTTATGCATCCCCTGTAATGTTTAATCTAAGGCCTTGCTCATGGTAAAACCTTTGAAGTATCTTTAAAAGTAGCCTGAAAAATGGAAGAAAAATTTTAGGGGGTTGAGATTT
>NW_006786798.1:0-802 GCF_000442215.2 Lipotes vexillifer | reverse complement strand
GTTTTTTCCTGAATATAATATGGAAAAAACGCATACGCCCTTTTTGGCCAACTAAGCAAACTTGCAAGGGAATACTCTGCTACAATGAAGTCTCACTTCCCCCCTGGTGAAAAGGGCCATAGGATAAAAGTGTAATATCCAGAAAGGCAGGAGAGGCCATGGAGAATAGGGAGCAATGTTATGCTGATGGGCGGGATGAAAATTACCAACAGCCACTCTGGGGAAATGTATGGTGTTTCCTGAAGCAACGAAATAACAATGGTACATAGCCTAGGGCACTAGGCTGAGGAAAATTGAAATCAAAAACACAGAGCCACTGCAATATTTGGGGCTGCTCGTGTACAAGAACCTCGACCACGATACAAGGCAAACATCCCAGAGAGCGAACAATGGATCATGAAGTTGTGGTACGTACGTGCAATGGAGAATCACTCAGCAATGATATCAACGTCATCAGGCCCGTAGCTGCATAATGAGTTCTTTAGGTACAATGATTCTAAGTGATATAAGTCACACAGAAAAAGAAACATCATAAGATATCACTAATACAGGGAATGGAAACGTGGCTACACATGAACTGAATTACGAAACAGAAGAGAGTCTCTCATTTAGAAAAGAAACTTATGCTTGCGTAAGGGGAAAGGTGAGAGGGGGTGCTGCATAAAAGCAGAGATTGAAATTAGTACAGATAACGCTCCATAAGCCAAATATGTAAGAGACAAGACCTACTCCTTGCTCTACGAAATGGACTCAACACCCCATATTCAACACATAGGGATATACCTGACTGGTAGGAATCTTG
>NW_006786797.1:0-28373 GCF_000442215.2 Lipotes vexillifer | reverse complement strand
CATTTCCCATGGTGATAATATCCCTGTTGACAGTGCACAGGGTGACAGTTCTCATGGTGGCTGCTCACATGGTGACATTGCCCATGGTGACAGTACTCATGGTGGCAGAGTACATGGTGACAGTTCTCACGGTGATAGTGCCCATAGTAAGAGTGACCATGGTGAGAGTAGCCATGGTGACAGAGCCCAGGGTGACACTTCCCATGGTGACTGTGCTCATAGTGATAGTGCTCACGGTGATAGTGCTCACTGTGATAGTTCCCATGATGAACAGTGCCCATGGTGGTAGTTCACATGCTGGCAGTTCAAAATTGGGATAGTACCCATGGTAACAGTGTCCATGGTGATAGTTTCCATGGTGACAGTATTCATTTTGGCAGTGCCCATGGTGACAGTGCTTACATTTACATTGCTCATGGTGGCAGTGCCCATGGTGATAGTGCCCACTGTTACATTGCTTATAGTGACAGTGCCCATGGGGATACTGCCTATGCTGAGAGTGCTCAAACTGACAGTGCTCACTGCCTATGCTGAGAGTGCTCACGCTGACAGTACCCATGGTTAAAGTGCTTATGGTGATGGTGCTCATCATAGTAGTACTCTTCTTGAGAATGCTCACCGTAGTAGTGCCCACGGTGACAGTGCCCATTGTGACAGTGCCCACAGTGAGAGTATACATGGGGACAGTGACCACGATGGCAGTGTCCACTGTTGCAGTGCCAATGGCGACTGTAGAAATGGTGACATTATTCAGAGTGACATTGCCCTTGGTGACAGTACCTATGGAGAAAATGCCTATGGTGACAGTACTCACGGAGACAATGCTCAAGGTGGTAGTACCCATGGTAGGTGTTCTCATGCTGCCATTGCTCATGTTGACAGTGCTCATGGTGACATTCCTCATGGTGGCAATATCCATGGTGACAGTACCCATGGTGACAGTGATAATGGTGATGGTGCTCACGGTGATAGTGCCTATGGTGACAGTGCCCACGGTGGCACTGCCCATGGTGACAGTTCCCATGGTGACAGTGCTCATGGTGGCATTGCCGAAGGTGGCATTTCTCGTGGTGACAGTGCACATGGTCACACTGAATATGTTAGCAGTTACAATTCTAACAGTGCACATTATGGCAAAAGCATGTGGAAAATCCTCATGGTGACAGCGCCCATGGTGACAGTGCTCATGATGATGGTGACCATTTTTACACTGCTCACGATGATAATCATAATCCCCATGTTGACATTGCACATGGCGGGGTGCCCATGTGAACAGTGCCCATGTTGACAGTACCCATGGTAATAGTGAATTCAGTCATAGTACACACAGTTAGAGTGCCTATGGAGAGAGTGCCCATGGTGACAGTGCTCACGTTAACAGTGGCATGGTGACATTGCGCATGGTGATAATGCCCCTGTTGATAGTGCACAGTGTGACAGTTATCATGGTGGCAGTGCACATGGTGAGAGCGCTCATGGTGACAGTGTACATGGTAGCAGTTCTCACAGTGATAGTGCCCATAGTAAGAGTGACCATGGTGAGAGCACCCATGGTGACAGGGCTCATTGTGACAGTGCCCAGGGTGACACTTCCCATGGTGACTGTGCTCATAGTGATAGTGCTCACTGTGATAGTGCCCATGATGAAGAGTGCCCATGGGGGTAGTTCACATGCTGGCAGTGCAAAATGGTGATAGTACCCATGGTAACAGTGTCCATGGTGATAGTGTCCATGGTGACAGTATTCATTTTTGCAGTGCCCATGGTGACAGTGCTCATGTTTACATCACTCATGGTGGCAGTTCCCATGCTGATAGGGCCCATTGTTACATGGCTAATAGCGACACTGCCCATGGGGATACTGCCTATGGTGAGAGTTCTCACACTGACAGTGCCCACATGGAGAGTGCCCATGGCGTCTGTGACCACGATGGCAGTGTCCACTGTTACAGTGCCTATGGCGACTGTTGAAATGGTGACATTATTCAGAGTGACATTTCCTTTGGTGACAGCACCCATGGTGAAAATGCCCATGGTGACAGTACTCACGGAGTCAATGCTCATGGTGGTAGTACCAATGTTAGCAGTGCTCATGCTGGCATTGCTCATGGTGACAGTGCTCATGGTGGCAGCATCCATTGTGACAGTACCCATGGTGACAGTGATAATTTTGACAGTGCTCACAGTGATAGTGCCCATGGTGACAGTGCCCTTGGTGACAGTCCTCCATGTGATAGTTCCCATGGTGGCAGTCCCCATAGCAGTGGGTCACATGGTGGCAGTGCAAAATGGTGATTGTGCCCATGGTGACAGTGCTTATGCTGACATTGCCAAGAGTGACAACTCCGAAGGTGGCTATGCTCACAGTGATAGTGCTCACATTGATTGTGCCCATGGGGAATGTAGCCATGGTGAATGTTCCCATGGTGACATTTTCCATGGTGATATTTTCCATGGTGACTGTCCTCTCTTTGATAGTGGCCATGGATAAATTGCCCTTGGTGACAATGCGCATGGTGACAGTGCTCAAGGTGGAAGTACCCATGGTGTCTGTGCTCATGCTGGCATAGCTTATGGAGACATTGCTCCTGGTGACATTGCTTATGGTGGTATAATCTATGGTGACAGTACCCATGCTGAAAGTGATAATGTGGACAGTGCTCAAGGCGGTAGCAACCATGGTGACAGTGCTATGGTGGCATTGCTCATGGTGACAATGTCCACAGTTACATTGCTCATGGTTACAGTGACCATGGTTACAGTACTCTTGGGAAAACTGGTCATGGTAGCAGATCTCATAGTGACTGCTCTCATGGTCATAGTGCCCAAGGTGACAATGCCCATGGTGAAATGACACATGGTGAGATTCCACACGATGGTAGTGCCCGTGGCGAGGCTGCACATGGGAGGAGGGCACATGGTAGCAGGCAAATTTGTGACAGTGCCCATAGTGACTGTGCCCAGGGTGTCAGTTACAATAGTGAGAAAGCCCATTGGGGTAGTGACAATGTTGAAAGTGCTCATGGTGACAGTGCCCTTAGTGACAGTGCTCACGGTGACAGTACCAGTGTGAACAGTGCCCATGGTGACACTGATCACGGAGAAAATATCTTTGGTGGCAGTTCCCACGGTGAAGGTGCCAGTGGTGACATTGCTTATGCTGATCGTGCTTATGGTAGCAGTGCAAATGGTGACAGTGTTCATGGTGACATTCCCCATGGTGACCATGCCAGTGGTGACATATACCATGGTGACAGTGTCCATTGTGGTAGTGACCCTCGTGAAAGAGCTCATGGTGACAGTGCCCATAGTGGCAGTGCTCATGCAGTTGTTGTCCATGGTTACTGTGCGCACAGTGAGAGTGCCCATGGGGACAGTGACCAAGATGGCAGTGTCCATGGCTGCAGTGCCAAAGGTGAATATAGAAATGGTGACAATATTCAGAGCCACATTGCCCTTGGTGACAGTACTCATGGAGACAGTGCTCAAGGTGGTAGTACCCATGGTAGGAGTGCTCATGCTGGCATGGCTCATGGTGACAGTGCTCATGGTAACATTGCTCATGGTGGCAGTATCCATGGTGACAGTACCCATGTTGACAGTGATAATGTTTACAGTGCTCACGGTGATAGTGCGCATGGTGACAGTGCATTTGTTGAGGGTGCTCATGGTGAGAGTGCGCAATTTGGAAGTGCCCACGGAGACAGGGCCATGGTGACAGTGACCAGAGTGACGGTGCCCATGGTGACATTACTCATGGTGACAGCACCAATGTTTGCAGTGCCCATGGTGTCAATGCTCATGGTCACAGTGCCAAGGGTGACAGTTCCCATGGTGACAGTGCACATAGTGATAATACGGTGATAGTGCTCATAGTGGTAGTGCTCATGGTTACGTTTCACATGGTGACAATGTTCATGGTGGCAGTGACCATGGTGACAGTGTACATGGTTACAGTGACCATGGTGACAGTGCACATTATTGCAGTGCCCATGGTGACAGTGTTAACGATTACATTGCTCATGGTGGCAGTGCCCATGGTGATACTGCCCATGGTGACAGTGCTCATGGTGATAGTGCCCATGGTGAGAGTCTTTCTGGTGAGGGTGGTCATGGTGAGAGTGCGCACATTGGCAGTGCCCATGGTGAACTGACTCATGGTGACAGTGCCAATGGAAGCAATACCCACGGTGACAGTGCCCATGGTGATAGTGCTCATGGTGACATTGCCCAGGGTGACACTTCACAATGTGACAGTGCTCATAGTGATAGTGCTCACAGTGATAGTGCCCATAGTGACAGTGCTTAGGGTGATAGTGCTTATGGCGACAGTGCCCATGGTCACAAAACCCATAGATGCAAAACTCATGGTGAAAGTGCCCACGGTGACAGGACTCATGGTTACACATGTCATACTGACAGTGTTCGTGGTGGCATTGCTCGTGGTGACAGTGCACATGGAGACACTGCATATAGTGGCAGTTACCATTCTAACAGTGCACATTGTGGCAAAAAGCATGCTGAAAATGCTCATGGTTACAGCGCCCATTGGGATAGTGCTCATCATGGCAGTGACCATTTATTCACTGCTCATGATGATAATCCCCGTGGTGACATTGCATATGGCGGGGTGCCCATGGTGACAGTGCCCATGTTGACAGTACCCATGGTAATAGTGAATTAGTCATAGTGCCCACAATGAGACTGCCTATGGAGAGAGTGCCCATGGAGACAGTGCTCACGGTGACAGTGCCCTTGGTGACATTGCCCATGGTGACAGTGCCCATGGTGACATTACTCACGGTGGCATTGCCAATGGTTGCAATACACACGGTCATAGAGTTCATGGTGACTGTGACCATGGTGCCAATAAACATTGTGAAAATAGCCATGGTGACAGTGCCCAGCATGACAGTTCCCATGGTGAGAGAGGTCAGGATGACAGTGCCCTTTGTGACATTACTCAGGGTGGCAATGCTCATGGGGACAGTTTGCATGTTTTCTGTGCCAATGATGACAGTGCCCATGGTGACATTTCCCATAGTGACAGTTCCCATGTTGACGTGCCCATGGTGATAGTGCGCATGTTGACAGTGCATATGGTGACTGTCCCCAGTGTGACAATTCCCATGGTGACAGTGCTCACAGTGATAGTGCTCATGGTGATAGTGCTTACGGTGATAGTTCCAGTGGTGTCAGTGCACTTGGTGACAGTGCTCATGATGACAGTCCTCAGGGCGACATTGCCCCTGGTGACAGTGACTATGATGGCAAACCTCATGGTGAAAATATCCATGGTTACAATGCTAGTGGTGACACTCTCTATCTTGCCAGTGCCATTGTGCCAGTTCTCACAGTGATAGTACTGATAGTAACAGTGCCCATGGTGAAAAAACCCATGCTGACAGTACTGATGTTGAAAGTGTCCATGGTGACAAGACTCATGGTTCCATTTCTCAGAGTGACAGTGTTGATGGTGGCATTGCCCAAGGTGGCATTGCTCGTGGTGAGAGTGCAGATGGTGACACTGCATATGGTGGCAGTTACCATTCTGACAGCGCACATTGTGGCAAAAACTATATTGACAGTGCTCATGGTGACAGCGCCCATGCTGACGGTGCCCATGATGGCCGTGAACATTTTTACAGTGCTCATGTTGGTAATCGCCATGTTCACATTGCACATGGCGGGGTGTCCTTGGTGACAGTCACATGGTGACAGTACCCATGGTAATAGTGAATTCAGTCATAGTGCCCACGGTGAGAGTGCCTATGGAGATACTGCCCATGGTGACAGTGCTCCCAGTGACAGTGCCCCTGGTGACATTTCCCATGGTGATAATATCCCTGTTGACAGTGCACAGGGTGACAGTTCTCATGGTGGCTGTGCACATGGTGACATTGCCCATGGTGACAGTACTCATGGTGGCAGTGTACATGATGATAGTTCTCACGGTGATAGTGCCCATAGTAAGAGTGACCATGGTGAGAGTAGCCATGGTGACAGTGCCCAGGGTGACACTTCCCATGGTGACTGTGCTCATAGTGATAGTGCTCACGGTGATAGTGCTCACTGTGATAGTGCCCATGATGAACAGTGCCCATGGTGGTAGTTCACATGCTGGCAGTTCAAAATGGGGATAGTACCCATGGTAACAGTGTCCATGGTGATAGTTTCCATGGTGACAGTATTCATTTTGGCAGTGCCCATGGTGACAGTGCTTACATTTACATTGCTCATGGTGGCAGTGCCCATGGTGATAGTGCCCACTGTTACATTGCTTATAGTGACAGTGCCCATGGGGATACTGCCTATCCTGAGAGTGCTCACGCTGACAGTACCCACGGTTAAAGTGCTTATGGTGATGGGGCCTCCCTGTTGGCGCAGTGGTTGGGAGTCCGCCTGTCGATGCAGGGGATACGGGTTCGTGCCTCGGTCTGGGAGGATCCCGCATGCCGCGTAGCGGCTGGGCCCGTGAGCCGCGTAGCGGCTGGGCCTGTGGGCCGTGGCCGCTGAGCTTGCGCGTCCGGCAGCGGGAGGGGCCACGGCAGTGAGAGGCCCGCATATCGCAAAAAAAAAAAAAGTGCTTATTGTGATGGTGCTCATCATAGTAGTACTCTTCTTGAGAGTGCTCACAGTAGTAGTGCCCACGGACACAGTGCCCATTGTGACAGTGCCCAGAGTGAGAGTACACATGGTGACAGTGACCACGATGGCAGTGTCCACTGTTGCAGTGCCAATGGCGACTGTAGAAATGGTGACATTATTCAGAGTGACATTGCCCTTGGTGACCATACCTATGGAGAAAATGCCTATGGTGACAGTACTCACGGAGACAATGCTCAAGGTGGTAGTACCCATGGTAGGTGTTCTCATGCTGCCATTGCTCATGGTGATAGTGCTCATGGTGACATTCCTCATGGTGGCAATATCCATGGTGACAGTACCCATGGTGTCAGTGATAATGGTGATGGTGCTCACGGTGATATTGCCTATGATGATAGTGCACACGGTGGCACTGCCCATGGTGACAGTTCCCATGGTGACAGTGCTCATGGTGGCATTGCCAAAGGTGGCATTTCTCGTGGTGACAGTGCACATGGTCACACTGCATATGTTGGCAGTTACAATTCTAACAGTGCATGTTATGGCCAAAGCATGTGGAAAATCGTCATGGTGACAGCGCCCATGATGACAGTGCTCATGATGGCGGTGACCATTTTGACACTGCTCACGATGATAATCAAAATCCCCATGTTGACATTGCACATGGTGGGGTGCCCATGTGAACAGTGCCCATGTTGACAGTACCCATGGTAATAGTGAATTCAGTCATAGTACCCACAGTGAGAGTGCCTATGGAGAGAGTGCCCATGGTGACAGTGCTCACGGTGACAGTGGCGTGGTGACATTGCCCATGGTGATAATGCCCCTGGTGATAGTGCACACAGTGACAGTGCCCATGGTCATAATGCTCACAGCGATAGTTCTCACTGTAACATTGCCTTTGGTGACAGTACTCATGGTGACAAGGCCCATGGTGACAGTACTCATTGGGACAGTGCTCAGGTGGCAGTAGCCATGGTGACCATGCTTATGCTGGCCGTCCTCCTGGGGACAGTGCTCATGGTGACACTTCTTACGGTGGCAGTGCTCACTTTGATAGGGCCCATGGTTACAGTGCCCAAGATGGCAGTGCCCATGGTGACATTTCCCATGGTGACAGTGCTCATGATGGCAGTGCACATGGTGAAAATACGGCGATACTGCTGATGGTGACAGTGCACATGGTGGCAGTGCCCATGGTAACAGTCCTCAAAGGGATAGTGCCCATGGTGACATTCACCATAGCGGTGGTTCACATGATGGCAGTGCAAATTGGTGATAGTACCCATGGTGACAGTGTACAAGGTTATAGTGTCCATGGTGGCAGTGTTTTTGGTGAGGGTGCTCATGGTGAGAGTGCGCACATTGGCAGGGCCCATGGTGACATTACTCACAGTGAGAGTGCCAATGGATTCAATACCCATGGTGATTGTGCCCATGGTGACAGTGCTCATGTTCCCAGTGCCTAGGGTGAAAAGATTCATTGTTCCATTTGTCAGAGTGACAGTGTTCATGGTGGCATTGCCCAAGGTGGCATTGCTCGTGGTGAGAGTGCACATGGTGACACTGCATATGGTGGCAGTTACCATTCTGACAGTGCACATTGTGTCAAAATTATGTTGAGAGTGCTCATGGTGACAGCGCCCAGGCTGACGGTGCCCATGATGGCAGTGACCATTTTTGCAGTGCTCACGATGAAAATCGCCATGGTGACATTGCACATGGTGGTGTGCCCATGCTGGCAGTGCCAATGGTGACAGTACCCATGGTAATAGTGAATTTAGTCATAGTGCCCACTTTGAGAGTGCCTACCGAGATAGTGCCCATGGTGACAGTGCTCACGGTGACATTACCACTGGTGACATTGCCCCTGGTGATAATGCCCCTGTTGATAGTGCACAGCATGAGAGTTATCATGGTGGCAGTGCACATGGTGAGAGTGCTCATGGTGACAGTGTACATGGTAACAGTTGTCACAGTGATAGTGCCCATAGTAAGAGTGACCATGATGAGAGTACCAATGGTGACAGGGATCTTTGTGACAGTGCCTAGGGTGACACTTCCCATGGTGACTGTGCTCATACTGATAGTGCTCACTGTGATAGTGCCCATGGTGAACAGTGCCCTAGGGGGTAGTTCACATGCTGGCAGTACAAAATGGTGATAGTACTCGTGGTAACAGTGTCCATGGTGATAGTGTCCATGGTGACAGTATTCATTTTTGTAGTGCCCATGGTGACAGTGCTCAAGTTTACATCACTCATGGTGGCAGTGCCCATGCTGATAGTGCGCATTGTTACATTGCTTAAAGTGACACTGCCAATGGGGATACTGCCTATGGTGAGAGTGCTCACAATGACAGTGCCCACAGAGAGAGTGCCCATGGCGTCTGTGACCAGGATGGCAGTGTCCACTTTTGCAGTGGCAATGGCGACTGTAGAAATGGTGACATTATTCAGAGTGACATGGCCTTTGGTGACAGTACCCATGGTGAAAATGCCCATGGTGAGAGTACTCACGGAGAAAATTCTAATAGTGGTAGTACCCATGGTAGGAGTGCTCATGCTGGCATTGCTCATGGTGGCAGTATCCATTGTGACAGTAGCCATGGTGACAGTGATAATTTTGACAGTGCTCACAGTGATAGTGCCCATGGCGACTGTGCCCTTGGTGACAGTCCTCAATGTGATAGTTCCCATGGTGGCAGTCCCCATAGCAGTAGGTCATATGGTGGCAGTGCAAAATGGTGATAGTGCCCATGCTGACAGTGCTTATACTGACATTGCCCAGAGTGACAGCTCCCAAGGTGGCTATGCTCACAATGATAGTGCTCACACTGATTGTGCACATGGGGACTGTAGCCATGGTGAATGTTCCCATGGTGACAATTTCCATGGTGATATTTTCCATGGTGACTGTCCTCACTTTGATAGTGGCCATGGATAAATTGCCCTTGGTGACAATGCTCATGGTGACAGTGCTCAAGGTGGAAGTACCCATGGTGACAGTGCTCATGCTGGCATAGCTTATGGAGACATTGCTCCTGGTGACATTGCTTATGGTGGTATAATCCATGGTGACAATACCCATGGTGAATGTGGTAATATGGACAGTGCTCAAGGCGGTAGCAACCATGGTGACAGTGCTATGGTGGCATTGCTCATGGTGACAATGCTCATGGTTACAGTGCTCATGTTTACAGTGCCCATGGTGACAGTACTCTTGGGAAAACTGTTCATGGTAGCAGTTCTCATGGTGACAATTCTCATGATCATAGTGCCCAAGGTGACAATGCCCATGGTGACATGACACATGGTAAGAGTGCACACGATGGTAGTGCCCGTGGCGAGGCTGCACATGGGAGGAGGGCACATGGAAGCAGGCAAATGTGTGACAGTGCCCATAGTGACTGTGCCCAGGGTGTCAGTTACCATAGTGAGAGTGCCCATTGAGGTAGTGACTATGGTGAAAGTGCTCATGGTGACAGTGCCCTTAGTGACAGTGCTCACGGTGACAGTACCAGTGGGAACAGTGCCCATGGTGACACTGATCACGGAGAAAATGTCTTTGGTGGCAGTTCCCACGGTGAAGGTGCCGATGGTGATATTGCTTATGCTGATCGTGCTTATGGTAGCAGTGCAAATGGTGACAGTGTTCATGGTGACAGTCCCCATGGTGACCATGCCAGTGGTGACATATACAATGGTGACAGTGTCCATTGTGGTAGTGACTCTCGTGAAAGAGCTCATGGTGACAGTTCCCATAGTGACAGTGCTCATGCAGTTGTTGCCCATTGGGACTGTGCACACAGTAAGAGTGCCCATGGTGACAGTGACCAGAGTGACGGTGCCCATGGTGACATTACTCACGGTGACAGTACCAATGGTTGCAGTGCCCATGGTGACAATGCTCATGGTCACAGTGCCGAGGGTGACAGTTCCCATGGTGACAGCGAACATAGTGATAATACGGAGATAGTGCTCATAGTGGTAGTGCTCATGGTTACGTTACACATGGGCACAATGTTCATGGTGGCAGTGACCATGGTGACAGTGTACCTGGTTACAGTGACCATGGTGACAGTGTACCTGGTTACAGTGACCATGGTGACAGTGTACCTGGTTACAGTGACCATGGTGACAGTGTACCTGGTTACAGTGACCATGGTGACAGTGTACCTGGTTACAGTGACCATGGTGACAGTGTACCTGGTTACAGTGACCATGGTGACAGTGTACCTGGTTACAGTGACCATGGTGACAGTGTACCTGGTTACAGTGACCATGGTGACAGTGTACCTGGTTACAGTGACCATGGTGACAGTGTACCTGGTTACAGTGACCATGGTGACAGTGTACCTGGTTACAGTGACCATGGTGACAGTGTACCTGGTTACAGTGACCATGGTGACAGTGTACCTGGTTACAGTGACCATGGTGACAGTGTACCTGGTTACAGTGACCATGGTGACAGTGTACCTGGTTACAGTGACCATGGTGACAGTGTACCTGGTTACAGTGACCATGGTGACAGTGTACCTGGTTACAGTGACCATGGTGACAGTGTACCTGGTTACAGTGACCATGGTGACAGTGTACCTGGTTACAGTGACCATGGTGACAGTGTACCTGGTTACAGTGACCATGGTGACAGTGTACCTGGTTACAGTGACCATGGTGACAGTGTACCTGGTTACAGTGACCATGGTGACAGTGTACCTGGTTACAGTGACCATGGTGACAGTGTACCTGGTTACAGTGACCATGGTGACAGTGTACCTGGTTACAGTGACCATGGTGACAGTGTACCTGGTTACAGTGACCATGGTGACAGTGTACCTGGTTACAGTGACCATGGTGACAGTGTACCTGGTTACAGTGACCATGGTGACAGTGTACCTGGTTACAGTGACCATGGTGACAGTGTACCTGGTTACAGTGACCATGGTGACAGTGTACCTGGTTACAGTGACCATGGTGACAGTGTACCTGGTTACAGTGACCATGGTGACAGTGTACCTGGTTACAGTGACCATGGTGACAGTGTACCTGGTTACAGTGACCATGGTGACAGTGTACCTGGTTACAGTGACCATGGTGACAGTGTACCTGGTTACAGTGACCATGGTGACAGTGTACCTGGTTACAGTGACCATGGTGACAGTGTACCTGGTTACAGTGACCATGGTGACAGTGTACCTGGTTACAGTGACCATGGTGACAGTGTACCTGGTTACAGTGACCATGGTGACAGTGTACCTGGTTACAGTGACCATGGTGACAGTGTACCTGGTTACAGTGACCATGGTGACAGTGTACCTGGTTACAGTGACCATGGTGACAGTGTACCTGGTTACAGTGACCATGGTGACAGTGTACCTGGTTACAGTGACCATGGTGACAGTGTACCTGGTTACAGTGACCATGGTGACAGTGTACCTGGTTACAGTGACCATGGTGACAGTGTACCTGGTTACAGTGACCATGGTGACAGTGTACCTGGTTACAGTGACCATGGTGACAGTGTACCTGGTTACAGTGACCATGGTGACAGTGTACCTGGTTACAGTGACCATGGTGACAGTGTACCTGGTTACAGTGACCATGGTGACAGTGTACCTGGTTACAGTGACCATGGTGACAGTGTACCTGGTTACAGTGACCATGGTGACAGTGTACCTGGTTACAGTGACCATGGTGACAGTGTACCTGGTTACAGTGACCATGGTGACAGTGTACCTGGTTACAGTGACCATGGTGACAGTGTACCTGGTTACAGTGACCATGGTGACAGTGTACCTGGTTACAGTGACCATGGTGACAGTGCACATTATTGCAGTGCCCATGGTGACAGTGTTAACGATTACATTGCTCATGGTGGCAGTGCCCATAGTGATACTGCCCATGGTGACAGTGCTCATGGTGATAGTGCCCATGCTGAGTGTCTTTCTGGTGAGGGTGCTCATGATGAGACTGCGCACATTGGCAGTACCCATGGTGACCTGATTCATGGTGACAGTGCCAATGGAAGCAATACCCACGGTGACAGTGCCCATGCTGACAGTGCTCATGGTGATAGTGCCCATGCTGAGTGTCTTTCTGGTGAGGGTGCTCATGATGAGACTGCGCACATTGGCAGTACCCATGGTGACCTGATTCATGGTGACAGTGCCAATGGAAGCAATACCCACGGTGACAGTGCCCATGCTGACAGTGCTCATGGTGATAGTGCCCATGCTGAGTGTCTTTCTGGTGAGGGTGCTCATGATGAGACTGCGCACATTGGCAGTACCCATGGTGACCTGATTCATGGTGACAGTGCCAATGGAAGCAATACCCACGGTGACAGTGCCCATGCTGACAGTGCTCATGGTGATAGTGCCCATGCTGAGTGTCTTTCTGGTGAGGGTGCTCATGATGAGACTGCGCACATTGGCAGTACCCATGGTGACCTGATTCATGGTGACAGTGCCAATGGAAGCAATACCCACGGTGACAGTGCCCATGCTGACAGTGCTCATGGTGATAGTGCCCATGCTGAGTGTCTTTCTGGTGAGGGTGCTCATGATGAGACTGCGCACATTGGCAGTACCCATGGTGACCTGATTCATGGTGACAGTGCCAATGGAAGCAATACCCACGGTGACAGTGCCCATGCTGACAGTGCTCATGGTGATAGTGCCCATGCTGAGTGTCTTTCTGGTGAGGGTGCTCATGATGAGACTGCGCACATTGGCAGTACCCATGGTGACCTGATTCATGGTGACAGTGCCAATGGAAGCAATACCCACGGTGACAGTGCCCATGCTGACAGTGCTCATGGTGATAGTGCCCATGCTGAGTGTCTTTCTGGTGAGGGTGCTCATGATGAGACTGCGCACATTGGCAGTACCCATGGTGACCTGATTCATGGTGACAGTGCCAATGGAAGCAATACCCACGGTGACAGTGCCCATGCTGACAGTGCTCATGGTGATAGTGCCCATGCTGAGTGTCTTTCTGGTGAGGGTGCTCATGATGAGACTGCGCACATTGGCAGTACCCATGGTGACCTGATTCATGGTGACAGTGCCAATGGAAGCAATACCCACGGTGACAGTGCCCATGCTGACAGTGCTCATGGTGATAGTGCCCATGCTGAGTGTCTTTCTGGTGAGGGTGCTCATGATGAGACTGCGCACATTGGCAGTACCCATGGTGACCTGATTCATGGTGACAGTGCCAATGGAAGCAATACCCACGGTGACAGTGCCCATGCTGACAGTGCTCATGGTGATAGTGCCCATGCTGAGTGTCTTTCTGGTGAGGGTGCTCATGATGAGACTGCGCACATTGGCAGTACCCATGGTGACCTGATTCATGGTGACAGTGCCAATGGAAGCAATACCCACGGTGACAGTGCCCATGCTGACAGTGCTCATGGTGATAGTGCCCATGCTGAGTGTCTTTCTGGTGAGGGTGCTCATGATGAGACTGCGCACATTGGCAGTACCCATGGTGACCTGATTCATGGTGACAGTGCCAATGGAAGCAATACCCACGGTGACAGTGCCCATGCTGACAGTGCTCATGGTGATAGTGCCCATGCTGAGTGTCTTTCTGGTGAGGGTGCTCATGATGAGACTGCGCACATTGGCAGTACCCATGGTGACCTGATTCATGGTGACAGTGCCAATGGAAGCAATACCCACGGTGACAGTGCCCATGCTGACAGTGCTCATGGTGATAGTGCCCATTGGGAGACATTGCTCCTGGTGACATTGCTTATGGTGGTATAATCCATGGTGACAGTACCCATGGTAATAGTGAATATAGTCATAGTGCCCACTGAGAGAGTGCCTACCGAGATAGTTCCCATGGTGACAGTGCTCACGGTGACATTACACTGGTGACATTGCCCATGGAGATAATGCCCCGGTTGATAGTGCACAGCGTGACAGTTATCATGGTGGCAGTGCACATGGTTTGAGTGCTCAATGGTGACAATGTACATGGTTACAGTTCTCACGGTGATAGTGCCCATAGTAAGAGTGACCATGGTGACAGTACCCATGGTGACAGGGCTCATTGTGACAGTGCTCAGGGTGACACATCCCATGGTGATTGTGCTCACAGTGATAGTGCTCACTGTGATAGTGCCCATGAAGAATAGTGCCCATGGGGGTAGTTCACATGCGGGCAGTGCAAAATGGTGATAGTATCCATGGTAACAGTGTCCATGGTGATAGTTTCCATGGTGACAGTATTCATTTTGGCAGTGCCCGTGGTGACAGTGCTTACATTTACATTGCTCATGGTGGCAGTGCCCATGGTGATAGTGCCCATTGTTACATTGTTTATAGTGACAGTGCCCATGGGGATACTGCCTATGCTGAGAGTGCTGAAACTGACAGTGCTCACTGCCTATGCTGAGAGTGCTCACGCTGACAGTACCCATGGTTAAAGTGCTTATGGTGATTGTGCTCATCATAGTAGTACACTTCTTGAGAATGCTCACAGTAGTAGTGCCCACGGTGACAGTGCCCATTGTGACAGTGCCCACAGTGAGAGTACACATGGTGACAGTGACCACGATGGCAGTGTCCTCTGTTGCAGTGCCAACGACGACTGTAGAAATGGTGACATTATTCAGAGTGACATTGCAGTTGGTGACAGTACCTATGGAGAAAATGCCTATGGTGACAGGACTCACGGAGACAATGCTCAAGGTGGTACTACCCATGGTAGGTGTTCTCATGCTGCCATTGCTCATGGTGACAGTGCTCATGGTGACATTCCTCATGGTGGCAATATCCATGGTGACAGTGCTCATGGTGACAGTGATAATGGTGACGGTGCTCATGGTGATATTGCCTATAGCGACAGTACCCACGGTGGCACTGCCCATGGTGACAGTTCCCATGGTGACAGTGCTCATGGTGTCATTGCCGATGGTGGCATTTTTCGTGGTGACAGTGCACATGGTGACACTGCATATGTTGGCAGTTACAATTCTAACAGTGCACATTATGCATAAGCATGTGGAAAATCCTCATGGTGACAGCGCCCATGGTGAAAGTGCTCATGATGGCGGTGACCATTTTTACACTGCTCACGATGATAATCATAATCCCCATGTTGACATTGCACATGGCGGGGTGCCCATGTGAACAGTGCCCATGTTGACATTACCCAAGGTAATAGTTTATTCAGTCATAGTACCCACAGTTAGAGTGCCCATGGTGACAGTGCTCACGGTGACAGTGGCGTGGTGACATTGCCCATGGTGATAATGCCCCTGTTGATAGTGCACAGCGTGATATTTATCATGGTGGCAGTGCCCATGGTGACATTGCCCATGGTGATAATGCCCCTGTTGATAGTGCACAGCGTGATATTTATCATGGTGGCAGTGCCCATGGTGACATTGCCCATGGTGATAATGCCCCTGTTGATAGTGCACAGCGTGATATTTATCATGGTGGCAGTGCCCATGGTGACATTGCCCATGGTGATAATGCCCCTGTTGATAGTGCACAGCGTGATATTTATCATGGTGGCAGTGCCCATGGTGACATTGCCCATGGTGATAATGCCCCTGTTGATAGTGCACAGCGTGATATTTATCATGGTGGCAGTGCCCATGGTGACATTGCCCATGGTGATAATGCCCCTGTTGATAGTGCACAGCGTGATATTTATCATGGTGGCAGTGCCCATGGTGACATTGCCCATGGTGATAATGCCCCTGTTGATAGTGCACAGCGTGATATTTATCATGGTGGCAGTGCCCATGCTGATAGTGCCCATTGTTACATGACTTATACTGACAATGCCCATGGGGATACTGCTTATGGTGAGAGTGCTCACACTGCCAGTGCCCACAGGGAGAGTGCCCATGGCGTCTGTGACCTTGATGGCAGTGTCCACTGTTGCAGTGCCAATGGCGACTGTAGAAATGGTGAAATTATTCAGAGTGACATTGCTTTGGTGATAGTACCCATGGTGAAAATGCCCATGGTGACAGTACTCACGGCGACAATGCTCATGGTGGTAGTACCCATGCTAGGAGTGCTCATGCTGGCATTGCTCATGTTGACAGTGCTCATGGTGGCAGTATCCATTGTGACAGTACCCATGGTGACAATGATAATTTTGACAGTGCTCACAGTGATAGTGCCCATGGTGAGAGTGCCCTTGGTGACAGTCCTCAATGTGATAGTTCCCATGGTGGAAGTCCCCATAGCAGTGGGTCACATAGTGGCAGTGCAAAATGGTGATAGTGCCCATGGTGATAGTGCTTATGGTGACATTGCCCAGAGTGATAGCTCCCAAGGTGGCTATGCTCACAGTGATAGTGCCCATGGTGAGAGTGCCCTTGGTGACATTGCCCAGAGTGATAGCTCCCAAGGTGGCTATGCTCACAGTGATAGTGCCCATGGTGAGAGTGCCCTTGGTGACATTGCCCAGAGTGATAGCTCCCAAGGTGGCTATGCTCACAGTGATAGTGCCCATGGTGAGAGTGCCCTTGGTGACATTGCCCAGAGTGATAGCTCCCAAGGTGGCTATGCTCACAGTGATAGTGCCCATGGTGAGAGTGCCCTTGGTGACATTGCCCAGAGTGATAGCTCCCAAGGTGGCTATGCTCACAGTGATAGTGCCCATGGTGAGAGTGCCCTTGGTGACATTGCCCAGAGTGATAGCTCCCAAGGTGGCTATGCTCACAGTGATAGTGCCCATGGTGAGAGTGCCCTTGGTGACATTGCCCAGAGTGATAGCTCCCAAGGTGGCTATGCTCACAGTGATAGTGCCCATGGTGAGAGTGCCCTTGGTGACATTGCCCAGAGTGATAGCTCCCAAGGTGGCTATGCTCACAGTGATAGTGCCCATGGTGAGAGTGCCCTTGGTGACATTGCCCAGAGTGATAGCTCCCAAGGTGGCTATGCTCACAGTGATAGTGCCCATGGTGAGAGTGCCCTTGGTGACATTGCCCAGAGTGATAGCTCCCAAGGTGGCTATGCTCACAGTGATAGTGCCCATGGTGAGAGTGCCCTTGGTGACATTGCCCAGAGTGATAGCTCCCAAGGTGGCTATGCTCACAGTGATAGTGCCCATGGTGAGAGTGCCCTTGGTGACATTGCCCAGAGTGATAGCTCCCAAGGTGGCTATGCTCACAGTGATAGTGCCCATGGTGAGAGTGCCCTTGGTGACATTGCCCAGAGTGATAGCTCCCAAGGTGGCTATGCTCACAGTGATAGTGCCCATGGTGAGAGTGCCCTTGGTGACATTGCCCAGAGTGATAGCTCCCAAGGTGGCTATGCTCACAGTGATAGTGCCCATGGTGAGAGTGCCCTTGGTGACATTGCCCAGAGTGATAGCTCCCAAGGTGGCTATGCTCACAGTGATAGTGCCCATGGTGAGAGTGCCCTTGGTGACATTGCCCAGAGTGATAGCTCCCAAGGTGGCTATGCTCACAGTGATAGTGCCCATGGTGAGAGTGCCCTTGGTGACATTGCCCAGAGTGATAGCTCCCAAGGTGGCTATGCTCACAGTGATAGTGCCCATGGTGAGAGTGCCCTTGGTGACATTGCCCAGAGTGATAGCTCCCAAGGTGGCTATGCTCACAGTGATAGTGCCCATGGTGAGAGTGCCCTTGGTGACATTGCCCAGAGTGATAGCTCCCAAGGTGGCTATGCTCACAGTGATAGTGCCCATGGTGAGAGTGCCCTTGGTGACATTGCCCAGAGTGATAGCTCCCAAGGTGGCTATGCTCACAGTGATAGTGCCCATGGTGAGAGTGCCCTTGGTGACATTGCCCAGAGTGATAGCTCCCAAGGTGGCTATGCTCACAGTGATAGTGCCCATGGTGAGAGTGCCCTTGGTGACATTGCCCAGAGTGATAGCTCCCAAGGTGGCTATGCTCACAGTGATAGTGCCCATGGTGAGAGTGCCCTTGGTGACATTGCCCAGAGTGATAGCTCCCAAGGTGGCTATGCTCACAGTGATAGTGCCCATGGTGAGAGTGCCCTTGGTGACATTGCCCAGAGTGATAGCTCCCAAGGTGGCTATGCTCACAGTGATAGTGCCCATGGTGAGAGTGCCCTTGGTGACATTGCCCAGAGTGATAGCTCCCAAGGTGGCTATGCTCACAGTGATAGTGCCCATGGTGAGAGTGCCCTTGGTGACATTGCCCAGAGTGATAGCTCCCAAGGTGGCTATGCTCACAGTGATAGTGCCCATGGTGAGAGTGCCCTTGGTGACATTGCCCAGAGTGATAGCTCCCAAGGTGGCTATGCTCACAGTGATAGTGCCCATGGTGAGAGTGCCCTTGGTGACATTGCCCAGAGTGATAGCTCCCAAGGTGGCTATGCTCACAGTGATAGTGCCCATGGTGAGAGTGCCCTTGGTGACATTGCCCAGAGTGATAGCTCCCAAGGTGGCTATGCTCACAGTGATAGTGCCCATGGTGAGAGTGCCCTTGGTGACATTGCCCAGAGTGATAGCTCCCAAGGTGGCTATGCTCACAGTGATAGTGCCCATGGTGAGAGTGCCCTTGGTGACATTGCCCAGAGTGATAGCTCCCAAGGTGGCTATGCTCACAGTGATAGTGCCCATGGTGAGAGTGCCCTTGGTGACATTGCCCAGAGTGATAGCTCCCAAGGTGGCTATGCTCACAGTGATAGTGCCCATGGTGAGAGTGCCCTTGGTGACATTGCCCAGAGTGATAGCTCCCAAGGTGGCTATGCTCACAGTGATAGTGCCCATGGTGAGAGTGCCCTTGGTGACATTGCCCAGAGTGATAGCTCCCAAGGTGGCTATGCTCACAGTGATAGTGCCCATGGTGAGAGTGCCCTTGGTGACATTGCCCAGAGTGATAGCTCCCAAGGTGGCTATGCTCACAGTGATAGTGCCCATGGTGAGAGTGCCCTTGGTGACATTGCCCAGAGTGATAGCTCCCAAGGTGGCTATGCTCACAGTGATAGTGCCCATGGTGAGAGTGCCCTTGGTGACATTGCCCAGAGTGATAGCTCCCAAGGTGGCTATGCTCACAGTGATAGTGCCCATGGTGAGAGTGCCCTTGGTGACATTGCCCAGAGTGATAGCTCCCAAGGTGGCTATGCTCACAGTGATAGTGCCCATGGTGAGAGTGCCCTTGGTGACATTGCCCAGAGTGATAGCTCCCAAGGTGGCTATGCTCACAGTGATAGTGCCCATGGTGAGAGTGCCCTTGGTGACATTGCCCAGAGTGATAGCTCCCAAGGTGGCTATGCTCACAGTGATAGTGCCCATGGTGAGAGTGCCCTTGGTGACATTGCCCAGAGTGATAGCTCCCAAGGTGGCTATGCTCACAGTGATAGTGCCCATGGTGAGAGTGCCCTTGGTGACATTGCCCAGAGTGATAGCTCCCAAGGTGGCTATGCTCACAGTGATAGTGCCCATGGTGATAGTGCTCATGGGGATAGTGCTTACGGTGATAGTGCCCGTGGGGTCACAGCACTTGGTGTCAGTGCTCATGATGACAGTCCTCCGGGCGACATTAGCCATGGTGACAGTGACTATGATGGCAAACTTCATGGTGAAAATATCTATGGTTACAATGCTACTGGTGACAGTCACTATCGTGCCAGTGCCATTGTGCCACTTCTCATGGTGATAGTGCTCATAGTAACAGTGCCCATGGTGAATAAACCCATGCTGACAGTATTGATGTTGAAAGTGTCCATGGTGACAAGACTCATGGTTACATTTGTCAGAGTGACAGTGTTGATAGTGGCATTGCCCAAGGTGGCATTGCTCGTGGTGAGAGTGCACATGGTGACACTGCTTATGGTGGCAATTCCCATTCTGACAGCGCACATTGTGGCAAAAACTATGTAGAAAGTGCTCATGGTGACAGCACCCATGCTGACGGTGCCCATGGTGGCCATGACCAGTTTTACAGTGCTCAGATTGGTAATCGCCATGTTCACATTGAACATGGTGGGGTGTCCTTGGTGACATACCCATGGTGACAGTATCCATGGTAATAGTGAATTCAGTCATAGTGCCCACGGTGAGAGTGCCTATGGAGACAGTGATAATGGTGATGGTGCTCACGGTGATAGTGCCTATGGTGACAGTGCACACGGTGGCACTGCCCATGGTGACAGTTCCCATGGTGACAGTGCTCATGGTGGCATTGCCGAAGGTGGCATTTCTCGTGGTGACAGTGCACATGGTCACACTGAATATGTTAGCAGTTACAATTCTAACAGTGCACATTATGGCAAAAGCATGTGGAAAATCCTCATGGTGACAGCGCCCATGGTGACAGTGCTCATGATGATGGTGACCATTTTTACACTGCTCACGATGATAATCATAATCCCCATGTTGACATTGCACATGGCGGGGTGCCCATGTGAACAGTGCCCATGTTGACAGTACCCATGGTAATAGTGAATTCAGTCATAGTACACACAGTTAGAGTGCCTATGGAGAGAGTGCCCATGGTGACAGTGCTCACGTTAACAGTGGCATGGTGACATTGCGCATGGTGGTAATGCCCCTGTTGATAGTGCACAGTGTGACAGTTATCATGGTGGCAGTGCACATGGTGAGAGCGCTCATGGTGACAGTGTACATGGTAGCAGTTCTCACGGTGATAGTGCCCATAGTAAGAGTGACCATGGTGAGAGCACCCATGGTGACAGGGCTCATTGTGACAGTGCCCAGGGTGACACTTCCCATGGTGACTGTGCTCATAGTGATAGTGCTCACTGTGATAGTGCCCATGATGAACAGTGCCCATGGGGGTAGTTCACATGCTGGCAGTGCAAAATGGTGATAGTACCCATGGTAACAGTGTCCATGGTGATAGTGTCCATGGTGACAGTGTTTATTTTTGCAGTGCCCATGGTGACAGTGCTCACGTTTACATCGCTCATGGTGGCAGTGCCCATGTTGATAGTGCCCATTGTTACATTGCTTATAGTGACACACCCCATGGGGATACTTCCTATGGTGAGAGTGCTCACACTGACAGTGCCCACAGGCAGAGTGCCCATGGCGTCTGTGACCACGATGGCAGTGTCCACTGTTGCAGTGCCAATGGCGACTGTAGAAATGGTGACATTATACAGAGTGACATTGCCTTTGGTGACAGTACTCATGGTGAAAATGCCCATGGTGACAGTACTCACGGAGACAATGCTCATGGTGGTAGTACCCATGGTAGGAGTGCTCATGCTGGCATTGCTCATGGTGACAGTGCTCATGGTGACATTGCTCATGGTGGCAGTATCCATTGTGAAAGTACCCATGGTGACAGTGATAATTTTGACAGTGCTCACAGTGATAGTGCCCATGGTGACAGTGCCCTTGGTGACAGTCCTCAATGTGATATTTCCCATGGTGGCAGTCCCCATAGCAGTTGGTCACATGGTGGCAGTGCAAAATGGTGATAGTGCCCATGGTGACAGTGCTTATGCTGACATTGCCCAGAGTGACAGCTCCCAATGTGCGTATGCTAACAGTGATAGTGCTCACATTGATTGTGCCCATGGGGACTGTAGCCATGTTGAATGGGCCCATGGTGACAATTTCCATGTGATATTTTCCATGGTGACTGTCCTCACTTTGATAGTGGCCATGGATAAATTGCCCTTGGTGACAATGCTCATGGTGACAGTGCTCAAGGTGGAAGTACCCATGGTGACAGTGCTCATGCTGGCATAGCTTATGGAGACATTGCTCCTGGTGACATTGCTTATGGTGGTATAATCCATGGTGACAGTACCCATGGTGAATGTGATAATGTGGACAGTGCTCAAGGCGGTAGCAACCATGGTGACAGTGCTATGGTGGCATTGCTCATGGTGACAATGCTCATGGTTACAGTGCACATGGTTACAGTGCCCATGGTGACAGTACTCTTGGGAAAACTGTTCATGGTAGCAGTTCTCATGGTGACAGTTCTCATGGTCATAGTGCCCAAGGTGACAATGCCCATGGTGACATGACACATGGTGAGAGTCCACACGATGCTAGTGCCCGTGGTGAGGCTGCACGTCGGAGGAGGGCACATGGTAGCAGGCAAATTTGTGACAGTGCCCATAGTGACTGTGCCCAGGGTGTCAGTTACAATAGTGAGAGAGCCCATTGGGGTAGTCACAATGTTGAAAGTGCTCATGGTGACAGTGCCCTTAGTGACAGTGCTCACGGTGACAGTACCAGTGGGAACAGTGCCCATGGTGACACTGATCACGGAGAAAATGTCTTTGGTGGCAGTTCCCACGGTGAAGGTGCCGATGGTGACATTGCTTATGCTGATCGTGCTTATGGTAGCAGTGCAAATGGTGACAGTGTTCATGGTGACATTCCCAATGGTGACCCTGCCAGTGGTGACATATACCATCGTGACAGTGCTCATGGTAACATTGCTCATGGTGGCAATATGCATGGTGACAGTACCCATGTTGACAGTGATAATGTTTACAGTGCTCACGGTGATAATGCGCATGGTGACAGTGCATTTGTTGAGGGTGCTCATGATGAGAGTGCGCACTTTGGAAGTGCCCACGGAGACAGTACCCATGGTGACAGTGACCAGAGTGACGGTGCCCATGGTGACATTACTCATGGTGACAGCACCAATGTTTGCAGTGCCCATGGTGTCAATGCTCATGGTCACAGTGCCAAGGGTGAAAGATCCCATGGTGACAGTGCACATAGTGATAATACGGTGATAGTGCTCATAGTGGTATTGCTCATGGTTACGTTACACATGGTGACAATGTTCATGGTGGCAGTGACCATGGTGACAGTGTACATGGTTACAGTGACCATGGTGGCAGTGCACATTATTGCAATGCCCATGGTGACAGTGTTAACGATTACATTGCTCATGGTGTCAGTGCCCATGGTGATAATGCCCATGGTGACAGTGCTCATGGTGATAGTGCCCATGGTGAGAGTCTTTCTGGTGAGGGTGCTCATGGTGAGAGTGCGCACATTGGCAGTACCCATGGTGACCTGACTCATGGTGACAGTGCCAATGGAAGCAATACCCACGGTGACAGTGCCCATTGTGACAGTGCTCATGGTGACATTGCCCAGGGTGACACTTCGCATGGTGACAGTGCTCGTAGTGATAGTGCTCACGGTGATAGTGCCCATAGTGGCAGTGCTTAGCGTGATAGTGCTCATGGTGACCATGCCCATGGTCACAAAACCCATAGATGCTTATGCTGACATTGCCCAGAGTGACAGCTCCCAAGGTGGCTATGCTCACAGTGATAGTGCTCACATTGATTGTGCCCATGGGGACTGTAGCCATGGTGAATGTGCCCATGGTGACAATTTCCATGGTGATATTTTCCATGGTGACTGTCCTCACTTTGATAGTGGCCATGGATAAATTGCCCTTGGTGACAATGCTCATGGTGACAGTGCTCAAGGTGGAAGTACCCATGGTGACAGTGCTCATGCTGGCATAGCTTATGGAGACATTGCTCCTGGTGACATTGCTCATGGTGGTATAATCCATGGTGACAGTACCCATGGTGAATGTGATAATGTGGGTAGTGCTCAAGGCGGTAGCAACCATGGTGACAGTGGTATGGTGGCATTGCTCATGGGGACAATGCTCATGGTTACAGTGCTCATGGTTACAGTGCCCATGGTGACAGTAGTCTTGGGAAAACTTCTCATGGTAGCAGTTCTCATGGTGACAGTTCTCATGGTCATAGTGCCCAAGGTGACAATGCCCATGATGACATGACACATGGTGAGAGTCAGCACGATGGTAGTTCCCGTGGCGAGGCTGCACATGGGAGGAGGGCACATGGTAGCAGCAAATTTGTGACATTGCCCAAAGTGACTGTGCCCAGGGTGTCAGTTACCATAGTGAGAGTGCGCATTGGGGTAGTGACTATGGTGAAAGTGCTAATGGTGACAGTGCCCTTAGTGACAGTGCTCACGGTGACAGTACCAGTCGGAACATTGCCCATGGTGACATTGACCATGGAGAAAATGTCTTTGGTGGCTGTTCCCACGGTGAAGGTGCCGATGGTGACATTGCTTATGCTGATCGTGCTTATGGTAGCAGTGCAAATGATGACAGTGTTCATGGTGACATTCCCCATGGTGACCATGCCAGTGGTGACATATACCATGGTGACAGTGTCCATTGTGGTAGTGACCTTCGTGAAAGAGCTCATGGTGACAGGGCCCATAGTCACAGTGCTCATGCAGTTGTTGCCCATGGGGACTGTGCACACAGTGAGAATGCCCATGGTGACAGTGACCAAGATGGCAGTGTCCATGGCTGCAGTGCCAAAGGTGAATATTGAAATGGTGACAATATTCAGAGTGACATTGCCCTTGGTGACAGTCCTCATGGAGACAGTGCTCAAGGTGGTAGTACCCATGGTAGGAGTGCTCATGCTGGCATGGCTCATGGTGACAGTGCTCATGGTAACATTGCTCATGGTGGCAGTATCCATGGTGACAGCATCCATGTTGACAGTGATAATGTTTACAGTGCTCACGGTGATAATGCGCATGGTGACAGTGCATTTGTTGAGGGTGCTCATGGTGAGAGTGCACACTTTGGAAGTGCCCACGGAGATAGTGCCCATGGTGACAGTGACCAGAGTGACGGTACCCATGGTGACATTACTCATGGTGACAGTACCAATGTTTGCAGTGCCCATGGTGTCAATGCTCATGGTCACAGTGCCAAGGCTGACAGTTCCCCTGGTGACAGTGCACGTAGTGATAATACGGTGATAGTGCTCATAGTGGTAGTGCTCATGGTTACGTTACACATGGTGACAATGTTCATGGTGGCAGTGACCATGGTGACAATGTAGATGGTTACAGTGACCATGGTGGCAGTGCACATTATTGCAATGCCCATGGTGACAGTGTTAACGATTACATTGCTCATGGTGGCAGTGCCCATGGTGATAATGCCCATGGTGACAGTGCTCATGGTGATAGTGCCCATGGTGAGAGTCTTTCTGGTGAGGGTGCTCATGGTGAGAGTGCGCACATTGGCAGTACCCATGGTGACCTGACTCATGGTGACAGTGCCAATGGAAGAAATACCCACGGTGATAGTGCCCATTGTGACAGTGCTCATGGTGACATTGCCCAGGGTGACACTTCGCATGGTGACAGTGCACGTAGTGATAGTGCTCACGGTGATAGTGCCCATAGTGACAGTGCTTAGGGTGATAGTGCTCATGGTGACCGTGCCCATTGTCACAAAACCCATAGATGCAAAACTCACGGTGAAAGTGCCCACGGTGACAGGACTCATGGTTACATTTGTCATACTGACAGTGTTGTTGGTGGCATTGCCCAAGGTGGCATTGCTCGTGGTGAGAGTGTACATGGAGACACTGCATATAGTGGCAGTTACCATTCTAACAGTGCACATTGTGGCAAAAAGCATGCTGAAAGTCCTCATGGTGACAGCGCCCATTGTGACAGTGCTCATCATGGCACTTACCATTTATTCACTGCTCATGATGATAATCCCAGTGGTGACATTGCACATGGCGCGGTGCCCATGGTGACAGTGCCCATGGTGACAGGATCCATGGTAATAGTAAATTAGTCATAGTGCGCACAATGAGACTGCCTATGGAGAGAGTGCCCATGGAGACAGTGCTCACGGTGACAGTGCCCTTGGTGACATTGCACATGGTGACAGTGCCCATGGTGACATTACTCATGGTGGCAGTGCCAATGGTTGCAATACACACGGTCATAGAGTCCATGGTGACTGGGACCATGGTGACAATGACCATTGTGAAGATACCCATGGTGACAGTGCCCAGCATGCCAGTTCCCATGGTGAGAGCGCTCAGGATGACAGTGCCCTTGGTGACAATACTCAGGGTGGCAATGCTCATGGGGACAGTTTGCATGGTTGCTGTGCCAATGATGACAGTGCCCATGGTGACATTTCCCATAGTGACAGTTCCCATGTTGACGTGCCCATGGTGATAGTGCGCATGTTGACAGTGCATATGGTGACTGTCCCCAGGGTGACAATTTCCATGGTGACAGTGCTCACAGTGATAGTGCTCATGGTGATAGTGCTTATGGTGATAGTTCCACTGGTGTCAGTGCACTTGGTGACAGTGCTTATGATGACAGTCCTCAGGGCGACATTGCCCATGGTGACAGTGACTGTGATGGCAATCCTCATGGTGAAAATATCTATGGTTACAATGCTAGTGGTGACAGTCCCTATTGTGCCAGTGCCATTGTGCCGGTTCTCACGGTGATTGTACTCATAGTATCAGTGCCCATGGTGAAAAAACCCATGCTGACAGTACTGATGTTGAAAGTGTCCATGGTGACAAGACTCATGGTTCCATTTGTCAGAGTGACAGTGATGATGGTGGCATTGCCCAAGGTGGCATTGCTCGTGTTGAGAGTGCAGATGGTGACACTGCATATCGTGGCAGTTACCATTCTGACAGTGCACTTTGTGGCAAAAACTATGTTGACAGTGCTCATGGTGACAGCGCCCAGGCTGACGGTGCCCATGAGGGCAGTGACAATTTTTGCAGTGCTCACGATGATAATCGCCATGGTGACATTGCACATGGTGATGTGTCCATGCTGGCAGTGCCAATGGGGACAGTATCCATCGTAATAGTGAATTTAGTCATAGTACCCACTGTGAGAGTGCCTACCGAGATAGTGCCCATGGTGACAGTGCTCACGGTGACATTACCGCTAGTGACATTGCCCATGGTGATAATGCCCCTGTTGATAGTGCACAGCGTGACAGTTATCATGGTGGCAGTGCACATGGTGACATTGCCCATTGTGAGAGTGCTCATGGTGACAGTGTACATGGTAATAGTTCTCACGGTGATAGTGCCCATAGTAAGAGTAACCATGGTGACAGTACCCATGGTGACAGAGCTCATTGTGACAGTGCCCAGGGTGACAATTACCATGGTGACTGTGCTCATAGTGATAGTGCTCACTGTGATAGTGCCCATGATGAACAGTGCCCATGGGGGTAGTTCACATGCTGGCAGTGCAAAATGGTGATAGTACCCATGGTAACTGTGTCCATGGTGATAGTGTCCATGGTGACAGTATTCATTTTTGCATTGCCCAGTGTGACAGTGCTCACGTTTACATCGCTCATGGTGGCAGTGCCCATGCTGATAGTGCCCATTGTTACATTGCTTATAGCGACACTGCCCATGGGGATACTGCCTATGGTGAGAGTGCTCACACTGACAGTGCCCACAGGGAGAGTGCCCATGGCGTCTGTGTCCAGGATGGCAGTGTACACTGTTGCGGTGCCAATGGCGACTGTACAAATGGTGACATTATTCAGAGTTCCATTGCCTTTGGTGACAGTACTCATGGTGAAAATGCCCATGGTGACAGTACTCACGGAGACAATGCTCTTGGTGGTAATACCCATGGTAGGAGTGCTCATGCTGGCATTGCTCATGGTGGCAGTATCCATTGTGACAGTACCCATGGTGACAGTGAGAACTTTGACAGTGCTCACAGTGATAGTGTCCATGGTGGGAGTCCCCATAGCAGTGGGTCACATGGTGGCAGTGCAAAATGGTGGCAGTGCCCATGGTAACAGTCCTCAACGGGATAGTGCACATGGTGACATTCACCATAGCGGTGGTTCACAGGATGGCAGTGCAAATTGGTGATAGTGCTCATGGTGACGGTGTACAAGGTTATTGTCCATGGTGACAGTGTTTTTGGTGAGGGTGCTCATGGTGAGAGTGCACACGTTGGCAGTGC
>NW_006786796.1:0-720 GCF_000442215.2 Lipotes vexillifer | reverse complement strand
TGGACAGTGAAGGGCCTGAGGTGGCCATCCTGGGCTGCAGGTGCCTCTGAGTTCGTCCCACATCCGCCCACAGCTGGGCCAGCAGTGGTCAAGGGCAGGTCCTCAGACAGGACTCTGCCAGCCCCAAAGAACGGTCAGCCCGTGCCTCTGGGGAGGGGGCTGGGGTAGGACCCTGCTGCGGACGCAGACCACCAGGCCGGAGTTCCACCACCGCCTCAGGCGCCGGGCGGGGACGGGGCAGAGGGGCCAGGGGAGGACCAGAACCTGGCAGGATGTGGGCAGCGGAGGGGCGCCCTCACTGCCTCCTTGCCTGAGCTGTGAGGGCGCTGGGGGGTGCCCCCTGCGGAGGGCTGACCTGACCCGGTAGGGGCTGCGCAGCAGGCGGGGCGGGGCCTCAGTGGCAGCCGCAGGCGCGGACCACCATGTTGCGGTGCTTGCGCAGGATGACGTTGTTGCTGCTGTCGTAGTAGAGCACGGAGGTGGCGCTCAGCTTGGTGGGCGCGCAGCACGCCTTGGGCACCGCCTCAGGCTTCATCAGGTGCACCTGGCGGGGAGGGGGCGGCAGGCAGAGGCGTGAGAACCGCGGGGGCCCGTCCCAGCCCCCAGCTCCTGCCGCCCGGGCTCCAGCCGCTCGCCCCTCCCCGGCGCCATCTCGCCCCGCAGCCCGGCAGGTGCCGGCGCGAGCTCTGCCCCGGCCCCACCCCCTTGGCCGCCCCCACC
>NW_006786795.1:0-205 GCF_000442215.2 Lipotes vexillifer | reverse complement strand
CGCATACGCCCTTTTTGGTCAAGGGCATCCTGGTCGGCGTTCTGCCAACCACTCATTATACACTCCTAAATCCACCCATTATGCTACTACGGGCCTGATGACATTGATTTCATTGCTGAGTGATATTCCATCGCACGTAAGAGCTTCAATTTGTTGATCTTTTATTTCTGTTGTGGATATTTATCTTGTAACATGGACGTGGTTC
>NW_006786793.1:0-258 GCF_000442215.2 Lipotes vexillifer | reverse complement strand
CCAAAAAAAAAAAAAAAAAAAATATCATCTGTGCTTTGGAGTACCTCTCATGGTCAAGTCAATACAGAACCTTGACATGCTATATGCCTCATTAGTTTTGTTTCAAAGTTAAACATGTTTGTTACAAGAAGGTAAATCTTGCCTTACTTCTTTATTTTCGACTCTTCTATGCAGCCCAAGTGCAAACTAAAGAGCAACTGAAGGGCTTCCCTGGTGGCGCAGTGGTTGAGAGTCCGCCTGCCGATGCAGGGGATGCGG
>NW_006786791.1:0-262 GCF_000442215.2 Lipotes vexillifer | reverse complement strand
GTAAACTGAGATGCAGTTTAGGAACGTTGTCCGTTCACACGTTGGACCATACTTTGGGTTTCCCATGCATGTTTTAGCTGAAGGAAGAATCCCTTAAACCTGGGGAGTTAGGACCCATGAAATGGGTACCATGTAGTATGAATTCAAAGGGGCTGTGTTTGCTCTCCAGACCTCACTGTTCCTATCAGATTGTGGTTTGCAGCATTATGTCTCACATAGCTGTGGGTGTACATATGGTAAATCCAGGTTTCATCACGAGCCC
>NW_006786790.1:0-4028 GCF_000442215.2 Lipotes vexillifer | reverse complement strand
AGCGGCCATGGCTCACGGGCCCAGCCGCTCCGCGGCACGCGGGATCTTCCCGGACCGGGGCACAAACCCGTGTCCCCCGCATCGGCAGGCGGACTCCCAAACACTGCGCCACCAGGGAAGCCCCCAGGATTCTTTTTAAGTATAAAGATAATATTCATGAAACTCTTTGAACCCATGAACAGAGGATGTGGCTCTTGTTTACAAGAAGTATAAATACAGTGCATGCATTGTTCTTTATACTTTTGTCTCTTTTTTTTTTTCCTGGTTGAAATCAAAGATGGCATTTTTGGGGAGAACACAAATAAATTAGATTCATATGAGCTTCTATGATTAATTATGCCATAATTAAATATTAACCACTCCAGTATGTCTTATATTTATGCTGTGCCTCCCTTTTCTATTTGAAAATTGCTTAATTACATACAGAAATATGTCTAAAATATAGGCTATATTCTGATTCTGAATTTGAAAAGAAATTTGGTGTGTACATGAAGAGAAACCCCCAATGTTAACCCCTTAAGCCTTGGTAGATTATTCAGAAATCAAGTCTACTGCTACCTGTAAAAAATCATCATCAAGTAATTCAGCTTATTAATTTTTTTTAAAAGATCCTGAATCCTTGCATCAAGAAAATATACTGAAATCATTTTTTTTCAATGCTGAAAGCATTGAATTTCATCACAAGGAGGCAGAAGCAATGTACACTACTGAAGTGCTTTCTGATTTACCAAAGAAAATATGTTTTAAATACACTTTGTTGTTGTTGTTAATTCTTTGAAAACTGCTGCTTTACTTATCATGTGACTGCACAAATTCCTCAATCCTTGCAGGGCCCTCAGTTCATTCATCTGTAAATCGGAGACATTACAATTCCTGACAGGTTTGTTGCTAGGATTAAATGGGTTCTTATACATCAAGCATGTAGCACCGAGCCTAGCATATATGAAATACAGCAAATGGTTGTGCTAATATCTGTTTATTAAATTAACTGAAATGTACAATTCGCTAAACCCCATCCCTGTCTCTCAAAGAATATGAATACATATTCTTTTCTTCCCGTTATTAGACTACTTTTAGATATGGAATGGAGATGTAAATGCATAGGGATTCCCTTATCTCTTTCATAAGTTTTATCAAAGGTTTGTACATTTTCCAAGCGAAACGATACCGAGACAGATACTGAGTTGCGCCTGACTCCTGGGAGCCCCCAGCGATGTGCTCCTTTGCAGTTCAAATCCAGACTTGAACCCGCCCCCGCTCCCCCAGCAGGGCTTGCACACGGTTTCCAGAGCTGGAAATCAGACACCAGGCACATCGGGCCGCGAGTGGAACAAACAAGTGGAAGGAGAATGAGGCAGCTGCAAATATTGCACCAGCAGCTAAGAGTGTGCCTGGGGTCCCCTCTGCTCAAGTACCTGGGGCTCCGAGTAATAATATAAGGTCAGCCATCGGAGGCTCTCTTTATCTCAACTACATATAAAAAAACAAACAAACAAACAAACAAAACTTATGTCAAGTGAGCACTTTACATGTTGTTCACCACTTAGCCGGTGCTCCCTCGGAAGCTGGAATAGATTGCCTCTCCTGGCTCCTCACGCTGCCCGCTCCCCTTAAAGCTGCTGCTTCCTAATCCTTTGATGCCCATACCACTGAACTCTTGGAGAATGTAACCGGAAGGACAGAGTTGAGATTTTAGTGTGACAAGTGGAAGAAAATCAGTTTTGACTTCCCAAAGATAGAACTAGTGGTGCCAAAGATCACCAGTCACAAATAGATGTCCTTTTTCGTTGTCCTGGGTGACGAGATGCCGGAGAGGCGGGATGCAGTGCTGACCATAGGAGGTGGGTTTTTTCTGTACTTAAAGAGTAAAAGAAATTAAGTCTTATGTGGAGACCACATCACGAACGTCAGAGCCCCATCCATCCTACGATTCCTTGTCTTTTTGCTTGATGTTACAGATTTGAAGCACGGCGGCTTTCCATTAGAGGATTTACACTCTGATGAGCAGTTAAAAGCATTGGTCTGTAAGTTTAGTTGGAGGACTGTTTCCTACTCCAGGAAAACCAGACCTTCCCTGTGATTGGCAGTCCTATTTTAAATGGATATTCTGTTAAGCTTCTAAAGAACTTCTAAGAACTTATTAAGTAATTGAGTAAAGCAGAGTGCATTTAGTATTATATAGTTGTACCATATTTCAGAATATCATATAACCTATAAGTCAGTTCAAATATTATATGGAAGTGATAAAACATGGGCTAAAAAGCAAAATGAAATTAAAAAGTGACATGAATTACCATACTACCCACTAATACATTCCAGAGCCATTTAGTCATCTTTTTTCCTAATTATACTGTTAAAGATTTGGCTACAACTATTTTTATCCTCAGAATAAAGCTATTATACCCCCCAAAGTATAAAGAAATTAAAACAGGCTTTTCATAATTCATAACAAACATGGTTGTTTTGAATGGGCTTAATTATTATCTCGATTCAATTCAATACAATGGTGATTTATTGCCTTTTGAGAGCTGTTTGTGAATGTCTCATTAGGAAGAGTTACTAAACGATACAGTACAATCCACATGAAGACATATTTAAGGTCATCTCAGTAATAGAGACACTGCTTCTTTAGCTCTATTTGCCTGCCCAAAATTCTAAGCAACAAGCAAACCCCACTATGGTAATAGAATTTAAAAATTAGTCTATATATTTTTGGCAATTGTCTAGAGAGAAGAAATGCAGCTTTTCTTAAATGAGAGGGAGAAAGATGTGCTGTTAGGGAACTAGGGTTTAAATCTACATGGAAATTTGAATGTATTAGGGAAGCATAATACATCACTTGTTGGAAATGAGATATAATTCTAGTTTCTTGACTCCTAGTGTTTCTTAAATATGTGCTTACTCTGTGATCTCCAAGAAAGCGAAATGAATTTAATTATAGCATAACTAATAGATTTCTTTGGCCTGCCATCTGATCTGTAGTTTGACTCTATCCTTTGAAAATTTGAAGAATTAGATGGACATCATAGTGTAAGATATGAAGATATTTTTTATATGATCTCATTTAATCATATGATCTCATTTAATCATTATAGTAGCTGTGAACAGCATTATCTTTCCCCCTTTACAGATAAGGAAGCTATGGCACAAATATGCTATAAGATATGAAGATTTAATTACATATGTGTCTTCTTGATGAGGGACACATATTTACTGCGATGTTTTTGGATGTCCATAATGAACCTTCATTTCAGGAGCTTAAATTCTATTTATCATATTTATTTTTTAAAACACCCCTCATGAACTCTGGGTAATCTTCTCT
This sequence comes from Lipotes vexillifer, assembly GCF_000442215.2. Lineage (NCBI taxonomy): Eukaryota > Metazoa > Chordata > Mammalia > Artiodactyla > Lipotidae > Lipotes > Lipotes vexillifer. The sequence continues at coordinate 706 of NW_006786790.1, read as the reverse complement.
AAATTTCTACAAGGTGTAACAGAAAATGTTGTTAACAAAGCACTTAAACTTTGACAGTGATTGTACTGTTAACATCATAATGTTCATGAATAAAGGGCAGTCTTTCTTACAATTAAATTCATCTGTAGTGTTAGAGACTTGAGGGTAACTAAGGTTATGGATGTCAACAGTCCGTAAGAATGCATTGGAGATTTTCCTAAGTTACCCACATTCTTGAGATCAAAACAAATACATTAATTTTCTATTATATCACCCTCTAACTGAATCATGGTACACAAATGAAATTCCAGCTAGAGATAAGGAAGGTGTCGGCAAGAGTGTAATCATTTATCTTGATAGCAGGCGTGAAACTCTGCTGCTAAAAGAGCACATCAGAAACTTTTGAAGAAATAGCTCTGAGCTAGAGTGCAAACCAAGTGCAGAGGACTATAGCCTTGTCACGTGGGCAGTGGCTGTAAATGGTATGTTCTCAAGAGCTTTCCCAGTGGACAAGGACAGGCACTTAGGCTGGTTGACTCCTGAGAACAAATGTCATTAAAGCAAAGGGTGATGCGAGTGACTGATTCAATCTTTATTGATGAGAAAAAAAAAAAGAAAATATGATGCCTGCAAAATGAGGCAGTTATAGTTGAATCGAGGCAAGCTCCCTCTTCACTAAATGACCACTTCACTTGTCTAGCTTTTTTTTTTTTTTTTTTTTTTTTTT
>NW_006786789.1:0-667 GCF_000442215.2 Lipotes vexillifer | reverse complement strand
CCCCCCCTGCCGATGCGGGGGACATGGGTTCGTGCCCCGGTCCGGGAGGATCCCACGTGCCGCAGAGCAGCTGGCCCGGTGAGCCATGGCCGCTGAGCCTGCGTGTCCGGAGCCTGTGCTCCACAATGGGAGAAGCCACAACAGTGAGAGGCCCACATACCGCAAAAAAAAACAAAAAAAAACAAAAAAAACACAAAGATCATGCTGACTTAATGTGTCAGCGTGACAAGCAAACGTCTGGACATGAATCAACACTGATAATCTGGGTTATGGGGAACAAAAACAGGGTGTCCTTGACCCCCAAACAGTCTAAGCAAATTCTCAATCTATAACTTTATTGATGCCATTCAGTGATTTTTCACTTATTTTTCTTTTAATAATCAGTGCAAAGGAAAAGGTGATCTGGAGTGCCGGCCCAGGGGCCTTGTCTGGAGCCCCAGGGTGCAGCCTCAGCAGCATCCAGCAGCCAGCTCACCTCCTACCTGCAGCCACCTGCAAGGAGGCGGCCGCCCTGAGGGCTCACAGCTTCCTTCTCCCTGCACCCTGCCCTCCAAGCTGGCTCCTCGGTATAGCCCAGTGGGGCACAGAGGAGAAAAAAGGCATCTGGGGCTTCCCTGGTGGCGCAGTAGTTAAGAATCCGCCTGCCAATGCAGGGGACACGGGTTCG
>NW_006786787.1:0-413 GCF_000442215.2 Lipotes vexillifer | reverse complement strand
ACTGGCTGTTTTATTGTGTAGGTCAACATTACTTGGTGTCAGAGAGTGGGATCCAGAGAAGACCGCCCAATAACTCTGAGGCTGGTTATTGGGGGTATTCTTTGGTGCTGGTACCCACAGAGCCCACTGAGCTCACTGGTTTCTTGCAGACCCTGGAGCTGTGCTCTTTTTGCATTTTAAAACTTTCCAGGCTTTATCCACGGGACCTGCTTTTTTTTTTTTTTTGAAGGTTTTGTCCTTTCTGTTAAAGGCTTTATCTTTTTTCTGAATACTCATTTGGTACTTTGGCCTGACTCTTTTGAAATTGGGCTGTTCCTATTAGAAATGTTCTCCTGAGCCTTTGGTCAGACTCCTTTGGAACCAGCCTGTACCTATTGAAATTGTGTAGTTTAGGATTTTTCTTTGCTTTTCTC
>NW_006786786.1:2111-2466 GCF_000442215.2 Lipotes vexillifer | reverse complement strand
GGAATATCAGTCAGCAATGAAATCAAGGTCATCTGGCCCGTAGCATCTAAGTGATTGGATTTACGTACGATGATTCCAAGTGAAATAAGTCACAGGGCTAAGTGATTGGATTTACGTACGATGATTCCAAGTGAGATAAGTCACAGGGCAAAAGAAACATCATACAGTATCACTAATACATGGATTGTAAACTTTTCTACACATGGAAGGAATTACAAAACAGAAGAGAGTCTCTCATTTAGAAAACAAACTTATACTTGCGTAAGGGGAAAGCTGAGTGGGGGTGCTGCATAAAACCAGAGATTGAAATCAGCACAGATACCGTTCCAGAAGCCAAATACGTAATAGACAAGAT
>NW_006786786.1:0-580 GCF_000442215.2 Lipotes vexillifer | reverse complement strand
CGGTATCACTAATACACGGATTGTAAACTTTTCTACACATGGAAGGAATTACAAAACAGAAGAGAGTCTCTCATTTAGAAAACAAACTTATACTTGCGTAAGGGGAAAGCTGAGTGGGGGTGCTGCATAAAACCAGAGATTGAAATCAGCACAGATACCGTTCCAGAAGCCAAATACGTAATAGACAAGATCTACTCCTTGCTCCACGAAATGGACTCAACACCCCATATTCAACGCATAGGAATAGACCTGACTGGTAGGAATCTAAAAACCTATGTATCTATAGGTATCCGTAAGAGAATCGAGCGTGCGTAGAGCGACATAAGCGCAGCAGTGCAAATCTACCAAATCCCATTATAAAAATAAATTTTAAAACCAAAGCACAACGACAGTGAAATAGAGAGACATTCTTATTTAATTCATTCACGGCTCGGGATGAAACCTGGATTTACCACATCTATAACCACAGCTGTGTGAGACATAAGGCTGGACACTAGGGGCTGAGAGGATTGGTGAATTTTGGTAAGCAAAGGCAAAGCCTTTGAAGTCATACTGCATGGTATCCATTCCACGGGGCCCA
>NW_006786784.1:0-222 GCF_000442215.2 Lipotes vexillifer | reverse complement strand
AGGATGTAAACTGCCAACAGCCACCCTGGAGAAACTTATGGCATTTCCTGACACATCGAAAGAACAACGTTCATAGCCTAGGGCACTAGGCTTAGGAAAATTGAAATAAAAAGACAGAGCCACCCTAAAGTTTGGGGCTGCCCTCTTTACAGGAACCTCGTCCAGGGTACAAGATAAATATCCATGACAGCAAAAAATGGATCAACAAGTTGTGGCACTTAC
>NW_006786783.1:0-312 GCF_000442215.2 Lipotes vexillifer | reverse complement strand
TTCTTTCATCAGTGTCTTACAGTTTTCTGCATACAGATCTTTTGTCTCCTTAGGTAGGTTTATGCCTAGGTATTTTATTCTTTCAGTTGCAGTGGTAAATGAGAGTGTTTCCTTAATTTGTCTTTCAGGTTTCTTTATCATTACGGTACAGGAATGCAGGAAATTTCTGGGTATGAATTTTGTATCCTGCTGCATTACCAAATTCATTGATTAGCTCTAGTAGTTTTCTGGTAGAGTCTTTAGGATTCCCTATGTATAGTATCATCTCATCTGCAAACAGTGACAGCTTTACTTCTTCTTTTCTGATTTGGA
>NW_006786782.1:0-206 GCF_000442215.2 Lipotes vexillifer | reverse complement strand
AGCTAATGCAGTCATAGGCAGCAGACAGCTTCTCTGGCAGGAAAAAAAAAAAAGAGAGAGAGCACCTTTCACTTTTGCAATGAACATTAAATGCGGAAATAATTCCCTGCTCTTTTTGGAATATTACTGTGCTATTAACTAGCCTAAGATCATTAAAAGGTAATGGCACGAAGTCGCATGCATCATTATTTTAAGAGAGATTGAAT
>NW_006786781.1:0-250 GCF_000442215.2 Lipotes vexillifer | reverse complement strand
CCAGGAAGACCCCTCTGCCCTTGCATGCCCTAGAATTTCTGCTGTCAGCCGTACCTGGGTCAACGCAGAGCCTCTGCAGGTCAAGAGCTTGCTTGGAGACATCAAATCGTTTGCTCAGGGTCAGCTGCGGAGAGAGAGACGGAGAGAGCCACTCTGAGGCTGTGGTGGTGGCAGGGAAATCGGGGGCGAGGGGGACGGGGGACTGGAGGAAGGAGAGGTGGGTCTGAGCGCTGGCTCACAACACGCCTTG
>NW_006786780.1:0-263 GCF_000442215.2 Lipotes vexillifer | reverse complement strand
AAAAAAAAAAAAAAAAAAAAAAAAAAAGGCAGGGCTACTCAATCCTAGCTATTAGACACCATGGCAGAACATGACCTACAAAGTCCGAATCTCCATGATGGACCCCGAGTTTCTGTATTTGTAAAGAAAATTCCACACAGGTGATTCTGATGCGTCATTACTGTTGATAACCACAGGTAAAAGTTTAAAGAATCTTATTTCCACCCAGTTAAACAATAATCACACACACACACACACACACACACACACACACACACACACAC
>NW_006786779.1:0-5104 GCF_000442215.2 Lipotes vexillifer | reverse complement strand
GCAGCCATGGCTCACGGGCCCAGCCGCTCCACGGCATGTGGGATCTTCCCGGACTGGGGCACGGACCCGTGTCCCCTGAATCGGCAGGCGGACTCTCAACCACTGCGCCACCAGGGAACCCCCGCCATCAGGGAACCCCGATAGTTTACTGTACATCCAGAATCTATCCCATGGATGCTCCAGGAGGGACACAAAGTAAAATGATTAACAGTGGCCTCTCTGCTGTCTCAGACTGAAGCACCTGGCAGAAAGACGTTCTCATCTTGTTCCCCATTGTTCAGGACATGTTCAGAAGAATCACAATACACTTGCCTGAGATTCAATTTCAGGGGAGACTTTTTAGCGCTACAGCTGATAATGCAATATGAGGAGATGGTCGCATCTTGGTCCCTAGAAGCTCCTACAGTAGAAAAGATACTCCTCACTCATCTGGCCTTCTCTGAGCCCCACTCTGTCCCAGATCTCATGCTCTCAGACAGTATTTTATGAATTCAGAACAGAGAGAATAACCTATCTCATGAAAATAAAGCATAAAACCTTTGAGCCAACCAGAGTGTTGAAAGAAGACCATTGTGGAAGCTAGCTGTAGAAGCAGGCTGTATACTCACCAGCTGGGAACTCATCTTCCAGGTGGAATTTTCTCTTTTCTCCCACTAATTTTAAGGGAAAATACCAAAAGAACACAGGAAACAGCCACATAGCCCAGTTCCCAAACTCTGGCATTCTGCTTCTATAATAAATGGTCTTCAACCACAAAAGTCTGTCTGAACTTCTCAGACATTTTCCCCTTCCTCCTGCTCTCCTATTCTCTCCTCTAAAATGACCTTTATTTCTTGATGCTTCAATTCCTGGTATGAGCTAGGAAGGCAGGGAATCAGGTAACACAGAGAATACGTAACTACAGAAGCCCTTTGGGGGTTCAAAGGTGAGTATTTTAATATACCAGAATTATAGTGTGGGGAAAGGGTAGGAATAAAGGAGGAAACACATTTGCAAAGTGTCTGCACCATACCGTTGTTGCATCAGTAGTCTGCATATATTATCTCCTTTAGAAGAACTTACAGCCGGCATTTTCTGAATGTTCACCTTGAATTGAGATTTTTACCTACATTACTTCATTTAATTGCCACAATTCTTTGGCATGGGAGCTATTGTTATCACTTCTTTTTAACAGATGAGGAAAATGAGATCCCTTAATTCATGCCTTCAATAAGTATTTGACTGCTTCTTACATGCAATAGACACTGGGGGTATATGAACAAACAAAACAGAAAGGACAAGTAGCTTGCCCAAGATCACACAGCCAGGAAATGAATGCTGTACTTTGAAAGGCTGCTTATTGCTATGTCCCTTTTGTTTATTTTTATTATTATTTTATCCTTTTAATCCTTAAACACCAGGAGGATGATTTGAATGAAAATGGAATAAGTTAATACTCCACCTCCTCCAAGGAGTCATTTTGGTTAGATAAAGGGAAGTAACAGTCCTAGGTAGTTACCACAAAAGAGGGATTCTCTGTGACAAGTTGAGCAGTTTCTACATCCCACCCTTGCCCTCCCCTCAGACACATACATGTGCACACACACACTCACACAGAGGCAAAACACAACTATAGGGTTACATGCCAATTTATTCCTATCCAGGGTGACCATAAATTCTAGTTTGCTAGTACAGTCGCCATTTGCACCTGATGTAGAGCAGTTAATACCAGTTAATTATTTTTAGTACTCTTTTCACATTTAAAAATATCCCAGCTTTAATGTGTACACTGTTTGGTCACCTTACACACACTCTACACTGAAGCTCCAAACTTGCTCATTCCTGGACTTGAGGACCTTAATTCTCCCTGTTCATTTTAGTTTACTCCACCATCAAAGAGGTAAAGACTCCCACACCTTCCCCAGGCTCAAAAGGATCATGATGAGGGGAGTTGGAGGGGTGTGGAGATATTGGTGGGTGGGGGCTTTATAAATAAAAGATGATGAAAATGAGAATTGAGAAAGGTGAGGTGAGAGAGGAGAGGTTAAAAAGCAAAGACAAAGACGAAACCTCTCTCTACCCCATCCAGTGACCCCATGAAAAAATATCCCCAGGCTCAGCCTCTTGATAGCCAGCCCCAACTCCTCCCACCTTCACCCAGATGAATCTAGGAGTTAGAAGCCCAAATCCAGCTTTAAGGGTGGGAGCTGTTTATTCCCCTAGGCTAGAAGGGATTTAACATCTTTAAAGGCTAAATTAAGGCTCTGAATATTTTCTGTGGGTACCAGCTGAGGCCAGGCTAAAACCAACCACTGTGCTATCCTCTAGGAACCTCCCACAATAATTCATGGGGAGAGTTGCCACCTATTATTTAGGATGCTGATGGAGTCTTTCTCTAGATATTGCTTCCCCTCCCCCCCACCCCAGTTACCCCAGTTGGTGGTCTTGAAAATTTAGTCTTACGTAAATTTGAGAATGATTGAAATGCCCATCCGAGTTCCCTGAGGTCTTGGGATAGTCTGGCTGTATGACCCTCCCTGTCCGTATCTTACCCCTTACTCGCCAACTGTTCCAGATAAACAGTAGCCTCCCAAGACTTGGCTTCCTTTTCCTTTTTCTCTCCCTAACCAGCTCTGCTCCCTCTTCTTCAGGCTCTGAGAGGGTCTCCATTTCACTCTCTCAGCCCCCTCTCTACTGTGTGCCCTCTTCCCCCTCCCATCTTTCCCCTTCTTTAGTGCGCATGTACCTCAGTTTGATTTACTTCTGTACATTGTGTAGCTTTGCAACGGTTGGTCCTTAGAGAGCCCTCAAAGGGAGCACTCCATCTGTCAGCCTTTCACCATCCTCTCCCTGGCTTCCAGCCATCACCCCCTCCCCTCCCCCTTCCCCTTCCCAGGGGCCATTTCTAAGGGAGCTGTGTAAGATTTAGGCAAACTTCCCTTACCCCACCTCTTCCCATCTCAGGCCTCACTTGAGGGTTTTCTTTTCCCTGCTTTCCCCCACCCTCACTCAGCCTGATTCCCACCATCCCCTCAAGGAAAGGCTTTGAAGTCACAGAAATCAGTGAGAAAGTATGGTCCAGTGAAGTTGCTTTGCGCCCTCTCTCCTACTGGGATGCCTGATGCTAATATAATTAAGACTTGCTGATCTAACACTATCTTGGGTTATCTGTAAATTCAGGATTAGGAACACTGACAGTAGGGAGCAATGGTGTGGAAAATCCCAAACTGCAGATAATCCAAAATTATATCCCATTCAACAAATATCTCTTTGTTCAAATCCTATAAGGTGCTGGAGACACAAACGTGAACGAAATAGGAACACTCCAGGGACTCCAGGGTTTCATAGTCTAACGGAGGCTCTTCACACATATGGGGGTAACTTTAATCAAGGAAAAAGATGTTGAGTGCAAAATCGGCTCTAGGCCTCTAGACGGTGTCTTGTGGCTCAGGGGAATGCTTCCAGTAGGAGGTGGAATTTGAGCTGTGCCTTTAGGCGGACAGACAGACATGGCTTTCATTTGTGTTCCCATTAACGCAGCACCAACTGGGAACTGGGCATTTATGTGCATTTTTCTCTAAAGCGCCACATAACCTATTTTATTTACTGTGTATAAGTAAACTCACAGGGGTTTATTTGTTTAAGTGAAACACTAAGATGTTTTGTTTTGTTTGTGATTGCTGAGGAAAATCAGCAGATTTACTTATTTTACCATTTTTGATGAGGGTTGATAATTCAATAACTTATTCCTAGTAAATGTGTTGCATGATTGTACTAGCTTTTAAGATTCTGACAGTTTGGAGCCATAGAGAATAAAGAGCAAGCTCATATATACAGAGAGCTCTAAATATCTGCCTTATTTTTTTTCTCCCTTGGCAGAAAATCTAAACTATTTTGTGCATGGGGAATAAAAAAGATAAAATACCCATAAGGGAGAGTGAACTTGAATGAGGTTGCCCACTGAGATGGCTTGACCGACGTGACTGGAGCTTATCTGGAAAGAACCACAACAAAATCAAAAAGCCACGTTCGTGTTAAGGTGCGACTACAATTCTTTGATCCCATAATTTCACCTCAAATGATCTATCTAAAGGAAACAAAATCAGAAATATCTCTGTGTATAAGTAAATTCATCCCTGTGTTATTTATATAAGTTAAAACAGGAAATAACTCAGTTGGGCTCAGCAGAATAACTAATTCAGTTTAGGTAAATTTGTGAAATAAAACTTCGCAGCTTTTACCCGGTGTTTACAGCAGATTTTGAAGACATAGACAAATGGCAGAAAGTAAATCAAAAGAACGTAATATACCAAATTTTCTACACAATGTGATCTCAGTTACCTGCAACGTATGCTAAGAACTGAAGACTTTCTACACCCATATGGCTTACTATAAACATTAACCTGACTTCCCTGTTCAGGAAGCTCTTGCCCAGGAGGGAAATAGTTTCAAATACTTTACTGTTTATTTCAGGAATTCTGCTCAAAAAAAGAAACAACTTTTAAATGTACATTGAATGATAGTATCAAATGAGCGTTTACCATCCAAGACTTCAAAATTCTCACTTCATAATCCTTGCCTTGCTTTCTTTCTCAATCCTAAACTATTATATCATTATCTTTATCTAATCATCTGCGCACCTCACATTGAAACTTCCTTCTCAAACTACATCTCCACATTATATGTCGACACCCACCCCCATCCCTCTATAAAAACAAAACAAAACAAAAAAACTTTCTTAATACTCGGGACAAGATAGTGATCTCCCTTGCCATGGAAAGCAAAAAATTAAGCTTTGCCTTATAAAGAGGCTATTTTGATAGAATTTTGGTGGAATCCAGCATTTTCACATATTCTAAGAAAAAAAGTCAGGAAAGAATTACAACAGATTTTGGTTATCCCTTAGGCAGTAAGCTGTGTTTGATTTTTATTTTCTTTATTTTTTGTAGTAAAAATGTTATGTTTTACCAGTTTAAGATAAGTTATTAGTCAATTGTATAATTTTAATAAAGTCCCTTCAGGTTTCTTTTTTTTTTTGCGGTACGCAGGCCTCTCACCGCCATGGCCTCTCCCGTTGTGGAGCACAGGCTCCGGACACGCAGGCTCAGCGGCCATGGCTCACTGG
>NW_006786776.1:0-216 GCF_000442215.2 Lipotes vexillifer | reverse complement strand
ATCAGCGGCTCCTTTAACCCCGTCCTGTCTGAGCGAAGAACAGACGCCCTCCGGGGACCTACATGCAAATCCAAAGCTGAGCCCCTGGGAGCTGTGAGAACAAAGAAGAGAAAGGGAATTCTCTCCCAGCAGACTCAGAAGCAGCGGATTAAGGCTCCACAATCAATTTGATGTACCCTGCATCTGTGGAATACATGAATAGACAACGAATCATCC
>NW_006786771.1:0-1630 GCF_000442215.2 Lipotes vexillifer | reverse complement strand
TTTTTTTTTTTTTTTTTTTTTTTTTTGCAGTACGCGGGCCTCTCACTGTTGTGGCCTCTCTCACTGCGGAGCACAGGCTCCGGACACACAGGCTCAGTGGCCATGGCTCACTGGCCCAGCCGCTCCACGGCATGTGGGATCCTCCCGGACCGGGGCATGAACCCGTGTTCCTTGCATTGGCAGGCGGACTCCCAACCACTGTGCCACCAGGGAAGCCCAGTATATATATATATTTTTAAAAATGTAGAGGCTCCAGTTAATGCTATAACTCATCAAGGAACTCACTCTTTTCTTTGCTAGGGAGATAGAGGGCAGCACTGATGGCCTTAGTCTACTCATTGACTGAGCTTGGTTGAGGTTGGATTGCAGTTTATCCCAGGTCACCCCTGTTCTTAGGACTTGGTCTTCTGGGGCTTCTTAATGAGTGTCTTGTGGAACTGCATCTTCTCAGTGGAGAGATATGGTATGGAATTTCTACTCTGATTTTGAGAGTTTTTTATTTAATAGCTTTTTTGAGCTATAAAATTCACCCACATTAAGTGTACAGTGGAATTCAGTATATTTACAGAGTTGTGCAGCCATCACTGCAATCTAATTTTAGGCTATTTTGAGAGGTTTGGGGCTTAGCTCTTTAGCCTCCTACCCCATGAAGCTTCGGAATTGACAGATGTCTTGAGGGAGAGACTTACTCTGCGCTGAAGCCCATAAATCTCCATTTTTGTCACTCTTCTAGCCTACAGGACTGCTGAAAGTTCTGCTGGCTTTTCCATACCCCACCTGTGACACTGCCAGGAACCAGCCTGGATTTTCAGTTTCTAGAAGTGCTGATGTTTCTGTATTGGCACATGCCCTCATGTGAAATGTGGTAAGGTATTGCCAGGGTCATCTCATCATTCCCTCAAGGGCTCCTGACTCTTACTTGTTCTTTTCCTCCCAGGTCTTTTGCTCCTAAGCACTGGGAGACTGCAAGAAATCCCTCTGCTTTTCTTAAGGTCTCAGTTTAATGTTTTAGCCTCCTGTTCTGTATCTTTGGAATGTCAGTGTTTTGAGGGAGAAAGTGGCCATGTGCCTGAGGCCATTCACTTCTCCAGTTTTATCACTCCATCCTGCACAACCAAAAGATCCCACTGGTTTCTCTGTCCCCCAGCTTTGGCCCCCTGCCTGTCCTTGCCCTGATTTTTGGCCTGTAGCCAATGTCCAGGTCAGGGACAGAAGTAAATCCTCAGCTCACCTCTTGAAAGTTCCTTCTCTGAAATGTTATCCCGTGTGGTCCTTGTTGCTTCTACAGCTTTCTTACGCCTTAATATATAATTTAAAATTTGTCTGGCTTTTCTTTTGTTTTCATCAGCATATTGGCCTCCAACCTACTTGAAAGCAAAAGTCAAATTAGCCTCACTTCTTGGAAAGGCCCCAGTGCCTTTCTCGTCTCAGGGTCTTTACCTGGGCTGTTCTCATTGTCTGCTCCACTTGCCCTCAGACTTCACGTGCTGTCTGGCTTCTTCCAGTTCTTTGGATCTCATCGCAGTTTGTAATAACTTACTTATTAGTACTTAATCATTTATTTTCTGTTTTTTTTTTTTTTCTTGCGTTATGCGGGCCTCTCACTGCTGTGGCCTCTCCCATTTGCGGA
>NW_006786770.1:996081-1009804 GCF_000442215.2 Lipotes vexillifer | reverse complement strand
AAAAAAAAAAAAAAAAAAAAAAAAAAAAAAAAAAAAAGGAGTGATAAATTATCACAGCAGTAGCAGGGAGAGGCTTCGCAGAAGAGGTGTTGTTGGAATTGTCTTGAATAATGAGTAGATGTTTGTTGAGTGGGCAACGTGAGGAAGAGGAGAGCACAGTATATTCTATTTTTTATGGAATAAAGTTTTATTCCATAAAAAAAGAATCTTTACAGAGATTTATTAATTTGTTAAAATGTTTTTCCCAAAGTCTTTCATTTTGTAATACATGATTAAGAAAACATAAAATCTCTTTTTAAATAATTCACCATTTGAAGTAAATGGAAATAAAGCAGAGAGTTGAAATTTACTTCACAATGTAGTTTCCAGAAGCTTATTTGTCAAGTTTCATTCTACTATGTTGTATTTGTTTTGTGATTTTAAACATCAGGTGGTCCAGGGAGAATTTGAGCCCTGGTAAGGAAAGATACGCACATACTCTGTGTTATGGTCCATACATAGAAATGCTTATCCTCAGAGACAGTTTTATTTTTTGTTTGCATATGTTCAGCTTTATTAGATACTTACAAAAAATTTACCAAAATAATTGTACCAATTTACACTTCTATCATCAGTTTAGCAGAATTCACTTTGCTCCATATTCTCACTAGGCTTGATTTGGAACTTCCCATCTTCTTTTTAGCCATTTTCGTGGGTGTGCAGTGGTATATTGTGGCTATAATTTACATTTCCTTGATGATTAATGAAATTTAGTATGGTTGGTTTAGGGTTGCTTTTTGTTTTCTGTTTGTTGAGCACAGTATATTCTAAGCAGAGGAATCAGCTTGGACCAAGGCCCAGAGATAGTAAATAAGCTGGAAAAGCAAACTGGTGTCCAAGTATGAAAGGCTAAGCTAAGGAGTTGGGCAGTAATGGGTCATCAAGGACTTTTTGATGTGAAAGTAACATGATCAGATTTGTTGGGTGGACTAATTATCTTATAGTGACTTTTGGTTAAAGTTTTTCATTCTCATTTATTATGGCTACAATTTACCCTTCCCCACCACTTCCATCTCATTCCCTTTTTTGCTACTCTAGTGGAGTGTATATTTCTGTAACATGTTTAAATCCTTTTTGGAAGAAGACAGGCACTCAGTACCTGCCTACTTACAAATATATGTGTAGGTACACATATAGGTGGTGTCCATGTCAGGGAAGAGAGGCTGGCAAGAGAGACTGAAAAGGAGGTGATTGTTTCTGAGGCATAGATGGAGCAGTAAAGAGACTGGTCTCAGAAGCCAAAAGGAGAGAGAGTTGGAAGAAGGAGCAGCTGGCTGGCATGTCACATGTTGCCAAGAGTTTACATTGAATGAGGCTAAGAAAAGGTCTTGGCATTGAGTGATGAGAAGGTCACAGGGGACCATGAGGGCAGTTCACTGTACTGTAGAGTCAGACACAAATGGGAGATTAAGAAGTGAAGGCAGCAGGGACAGACTCATGCATTCGAGAAATCTGCAAAAGGAAAGGCAAAGAAACAGTGATGGTTAAGTGAGGGAGGAGACTCCTATTTGCTTTTTTGTTTGTTTTCTTGTAGTTTGTAGCGAGTGGATGAAGAAGGTGAGCTTCAGACAGGTGAAGGGACACAGGGAGAAATAAACCCAGAGGTAAAATGAATCTTTGGCCATAAAGATGTCAGGCAATGGAGATGGGGAGAAAGCTAAAATCCAAACTACAGCCTTCCCTTGAAATGACAGCTGAGGTTGAAGTGTGCAATCTGATTGGAAGAATCAGAAGAAATACTGTTGAGGTCATTGCCCCAGCCGCACAATTCTGGCCCCTACTCCTCTCCATCCACACACACATACTTACTCACTTCTTGTCCCCAGGGACAGTCACTTCTTGGGGCCTCCTGAGGCTCCTGGTGGGGTTGGAGCTACCTTGGGCGGTCCAGGAGGGAAGGTGGACCGCACAGGTGAGAGGGAGGGAGGGAGGCAAGGAAAGCAGCAGAGCAGCAAGCCAGGGCTAGGCGACGCAGGCTCAAGGCTCAGGGATTTCACATTCTAGTTCCAGCTTTGCTTTGAGGGCTGGGTTCCGTCAGATTGATGGGCAATTCCTGTTCTGCCTGTTCCACAGTAATGCTTTCATTTCCAAAGATGAACTCAAAGAAGCTTGTATCCAAAAGAAGGATAAAAAAATTAGTGTTGAATCTGATGGGAGAGATCTGGGGCTTCCAGCATATATGTACTGCCACCTGTTCCCGGGTACTTATATAAACACAGTGCAACACTGAGTCACAGCCACCAGCAGAGCTGAAACACGAGTCAGTCTGTACAACCCCTCAGCCTGAAGCATAGCAGGGTGTATTTCTTTCTTTTTTTTTTTTTTAAGATTCTTAGAAATTTCATGTCATGTCTGAAACATTTATATTAACATATTTCCATACAAATAACCCAAAGAAAGTTTAGTATTAGTTGTTTTTGTTTGTTTGTTTATATTGCAGGTTCTTATTAGTCATCCATTTTATACACATCAGTGTATACATGTCAATCCCAAACGCCCAATTCAACACAACACCATCCCCAACCCACTGCGGTTTTCCCCCCTTGGTGTCCATACATTTGTTCTCTACATCTGTGTCTCAGCTTCTGCCCTGCAAACCAGTTCATCTGTACCATTTTTCTAGGTTCCACATACATCCGTTAATATACGATATTTGTTTATCTCTTTCTGACTTACTTCACTCTGTATGGCAGTCTCTAGATCCATCCACGTCTCAACAAATGACACAGTTTTGTTCCTTTTTATGGCTGAGTAATATTCCACTGTATATATGTACCACAACTTCTTTATCCATTCATCTGAGATGGGCATTTAGGTTGCTTCCATGACCTGGTTATTGTAAATAGTGCTGCAGTGAACATTGGGGTGCATGTGTTTTTTTGAATTATGGTTTTCTCTGGGTATATGCCCAGTAGTGGGATTGCTGGATCATATGGTAATTCTGTTTTTAGTTTTTTAAGGAACCACCATACTGTTCTCCACAGTGTCTGTATCAATTTACATTCCCACCAACAGTGCAAGAGGGTTCCCTTTTCTCCACACCCTGTCCAGCATTTGTTGTTTGTAGATTTTCTGATGATGCCTATTCTAACTGGTGTGAGGTGATACCTCATTGTAGTTTTGATTTGCATTTCTCTAATAATTAGTGATGTTGAGCAGCTTTTCATGTGCCTCTTGGCCATCTGTATGTCTTCTTTGGAGAAATGTCTATTTAGATCTTCTGCCCATTTTTGGATTGGGTTGTTTGTTTCTTTAATATTGAGCTGCATGAACTGTTTATATATTTTGGAGATTAATCCTTTGTCCGTTGATCCATTTGTAAGTATTTTCTCCCATTCTGAGTGTTGTCTTTTCATCTTGTTTATGATTTCCTTTGCTGGGCAAAAGCTGTGAAGTTTCATTAGGTCCCATTTGTTTATTTTTGTCTTTATTTCCATTACTCTAAGAGGTGGATAAAAAAGATCTTGCTGTGATTTATGTCAAAGAGTGTTCTTCCTATGTTTTCCTCTAAGAGCTTTATAGTGTCCAGTCTTACATTTAGGTCTCAAATCCATTTTGAGTTTACTTTTGTGTATGGTGTTAGGGAGTGTATTAATTTCATTTTTTGACATGTAGCTGTCCAGTTTTCCCAGCACCACTTATTGAAGAGACTGTCTTTTCTCCATTGTATGCCTTTGCCTCCTTTGTCATAGATTAGTTGACCATAGGTGTGTGGGTTTATCTCTGGGCTTTCTATCTTGTTCCATTGATCTATGTTTCTGTTTTTGTGCCAGTACCATATTGTCTTGATTACTGTACCTTTTTAGTATAGTCTGAAGTCAGGGAGTCTGATTCCTCCAGCTCTGTTTTTTTCCCTCAACACTGCTTTGGCTATTAGGGATCTTTTGTGTCTCCATACAAATTTTAAGATTTTTTGTTCTAGTTCCATAAAAAATGCCATTGGTAATTTGATAGGGGTTGCATTGAATCTGTAGATTGCTTTGGGTAGTATAGTCATTTTCACAATGTTGATTCTTCTAATCCAAGAACATGATATATCTCTCCATCTGTTGGTATCATCCTTAATTTCTTCCATCAGTGTCTTATAGTTTTCTGCATACAGGTCTTTTGTCTCCCTAGGTAGGTTTATTCCTAGGTATTTTATTCTTTTTGTTGCAATGGTAAATTGGAGTTTTTCCATAATTTCTCTTTCATATTTTTCATCATTAATGTATAGGAATGCAAGAGATTTCTGTGCATTAAGTTTGTATCCTACAACTTTACCAAACTCATAGATTAGCTCTAGAAGTTTTCTGGTGGCATTTTGAAGATTCTCTATATATAGTATCATGTCATCTGCAAACAGTGACAGCTTTACTTCTTCTTTTCCAATTTGTATTCCTTTTATTTCTTTTTCTTCTCTGATTGCTATGGTTAGGACTTCCAAAACTATTTTGAATAATAGTGGAGAGAGTGGACATCCTTGTTTCGCTCCTGATCTTAGAGGAAATGCTTTCAGTATTTCACCATTGAGAATGATATTTGCTGTAGGTTTGTTGTATATGGCCTTTATTATGTTGAGGTAGGTTCCCTCTATGCTCACTTTCTGGAGAGTTTTTATGATAAATGGGTGTTGGATTTTGTCAAAAGCTTTTTCTGCATCTATTGAGATGATCATATAGATTTATTCTTCAATTTGTTAATATGGTGTATCACATTGATTGATTTGCGTATATTGAGGAATCCTTGTGTCCCTGGGATAAATCCCACTTGATCGTGGTGTATGATCCTTTTAATGTGTTGTTGAATTCTGTTTGCTAGTATTTTGTTGAGGATTTTTGCATCTATATTCATCAGTGATATTGGTCTGTAACTTTCTTTTTTTGTAGTGTCTTTGTCTGGTTTTGGTATCAGGGTGATGGTGGCCTCATAGAATGAGTTTGGGAGTGTTCCTTCCCCTGCAATTTTTTGGAAGAGTTTGAGAAGGATGGGTGTTAAGTGTTCTCTAAATGTTTGATAGAATTCACCTGTGAAGCCACCTGATCCTGGACTTTTGTTTGTTGGAAGATTTTTAATCACAGTTTCAATTTCATTACTTGGGGTTGGTCTGCTCATATTTTCTGTTTCTTCCTGGTTCAGTCTTGGAAGGTTATACCTTTCTAAGAATTTGTCCATTTCTTCCAGGTTGTCCATTTTATTAGCATAGAGTTGCTTGTAGTAGTCTCTTAGGATGCTTTGTATTTCTGCGATGTCTGTTGTAACTTCTTTTTCATTTCTAATTTTATTGATTTGAGTCCTCTCCCTCTTTTTCTTGATGAGTCTGGCTAATGGCTTATCAATTTTGTTTATCTTCTCAAAGAACCAGCTTTCAGTTTTATTGATCTTTGCTATTGTTTTCTTTGTTTCTATTCCACTTATTTATGCTCTGATCTTCATGATTTCTTTCCTTCTGCTAACTTTAGGTTTTGTTTGTTCCTCTTTCTCTAGTTCCTTTAGGTGTAAGGTTAGATTGCTTACTTGAGATTTTTCTTGTTTCTTGAGGTAGGCTTGTATAGCTATAAACTTCCCTCTTAGAACTGCTTTTGCTGCATCCCATAGGTTTTGGATCTTGGTGTTTTCATTGTCATTTGTCTCTAGGTATTTTCTGATTTCCTCTTTGATTTCTTCAGTGATCTCTTGGTTATTTCATAACCTATTGTTTAGCCTCCGTGTGTTTGTGTTTCTTACGTTTTTTTCCTGTAATTCGTTTCTAATCTCATAGCATTATTGTCAGAAAAGATGCTTGATATGAATTCAATTTTCTTAAATTTACTGAGGCTTGATTTGTGACCCAAGATGTGATCTAACCTGGATAATGTTCAGTGCGCACTTGAGAAGAGCATGTAATCTGCTGTTTTTGGATGGAATGTACTATAAATATCAATTAAATCTATCTCGTCTATTGAGTCATTTAAAGCTTCTGTTTCCTTATTTATTTTCATTTTGGATGATCGGTCCATTGGTGTAAGTGAGGTGTTAAAGTCCCCCACTATTATTGTGTTACTGTTGATTTCCTCTTTTATAGCTGTTAGCACTTGCCTTATGTATTGAGGTGTTCCTATGTTGGGTGCATTTATATTTGTTATATCTTCTTCTTGGATTGATCCCTTGATCATTATGTAGTGTCCTTCCTTGTCTCTTGTAACATTCTTTATTTTAAATTCTATTTTATCTGATATGAGTATAGCTACTCCAGCTTTCTTTTGATTTCCATTTGCATGGAATATCTTTTCCCATCCCCTCACTTTCAGTCTGTATGTGTCCCTAGGACTGAAGTGGGTCTCTTGTAGACAGCATATACATGGGTCTTGTTTTTGTATCCATTCAGTAAGCCTGTGTCTTTTGGTTGGGGCATTTAATCCATTCACATTTAAGGTAATTATTGATATGTATGTTCCTATGACCATTTTCTTAATTGTTTTGGGTTTGTTTTTGTAGGTCCTTTTCTTCTCTTGTGTTTCCCACTTAGAGAAGTTCCTTTAGCATTTGTTGTGGAGCTGGTTTGGTGATGCTGAATTCTCTTAGCCTTTTCTTGTCTGTAAAGCTTTTGATTTCCCCATGAAATCTGAATGAGATCCTTACCGGATAGAGTAATCTTTGTTGTAGCTTCTTCCCTTTCATCACTTTAAGTGTATCATGCCACTCCTTTCTGGCTTGTAGAGTTTCTGCTGAGAAATCAGCTATTAACCTTATGGGAGTTCCCTTGTATGTTATTTGTCATTTTTGCCTTGCTGCTTTCAATAATTTTTCTTTGTCTTTAATTTTTGCCAATTTAATTACTATGAGTCTTGGCGTGTTTCTCCTTGGGTTTATCCTGTATGGTACTCACTGCACTTCCTGGACTTGGGTGGCTATTTCCTTTCCCATGTTAGGGAAGGTTTTGACTATAATCTCCTCAAATATTTTCTCTGGTCCTTTCTCTCTCTCTTCTCCTTCTGTGACCCCTATAATGCGAATGTTGTTGCATTTAATGTTGTCCCAGAGGTCTCTCAGGCTGTCTTCATTTCTTTTTTTCTTTTTTCTTTAGTCTGTTCCACAGCAGTGAATTCCACCATTTTGTCTTCCAGGTCACTTATCTGTTCTTCTGCCTCAGTTATTCTGCTATTTATTCCTTCTAGTGTAGTTTTCATTTCAGTTATTGTATTGTTCATCTCTGTTTGTTGTTCTTTAATTCTTCTGGGTCTTTGTTAAACATTTCTTGCATCTTCTCGATCTTTGCCTCCATTGTATTTCCAAGGTCCTGGATCATCTTCACTATCATTATTCTGAATTCTTTTTCTGGAAGGTTGCCTATCTCCACTTCATTTAGTTGTTTTTCTGGGGTTTTATCCTGTTCCTTCATCTGGTATATAGCCCTCTGCCTTTCAATCTTGCCTATCTTTCTGTGAATGTGGTTTTTGTTCCACAGGCTTCAGGATTGTAGTTCTTCTTGCTCCTGCTGTCTGCCCTCTGGTGGATGAGGCTATCTCCAAGGGTGTATTTCTTAACCTTTCTGTTGCCATGGCCTAGCACAGGAGAGGCCTGTCCTTGGGTAGAGAGCAACTCAAGATGCTCAAGTCCAGTGCATTGGGAAAGGACCCCTGACCTGCAAAATACTTCTCTGAGACAGCAGTAAAAGACTTTTTACTCCACATCCTAAATACATCTGGGAGAGGTAACACATGGAATCCTAGCATTTTAAAGTTGAGTGAAACTGTAGACCTGTCTAGTCAAATCTTCCCCCTTAACAGATTAAGACATTGAGGTCTAATGTCAGTGTGCAGTAAGAGATTAGCCACCACTCAAGGCCACACAGTGAGATTGTAACAGACCGGAGACTTGAACCTGGGTTGCCTGATAGCAAGCCCATGACACTGTAGATACACTAATTTAGTGAGGATATTACCCTTTTGTATCTCAGGCTGGGAGACAATTTCTTCCCGCCTCACTGTTGCCTGTGTGTGCCTGCTTTCCTCATACCGCCCTACCGAGGATGACCCCACAGAGTTTTCCCTTAATCCCAAGTTCTGCTTAAAATTCTCACAGCTAGTTTTTGTTTGTTTGTTTGTTTGTTTTTAACATCTTTATTGGAGTATAATTGCTTTACAATGGTGTGTTAGTTTCTGCCTTATAACAAAGTGAATCAGTTATACATATACATATGTTCCCATATCTCTTCCCTCTTGCGTCTCCCTCCCTCCCACCCTCCCTATCCCACCCCTCTAGGTGGTCACAAAGCACCGAGCTGATCTCCCTGTACTATGCGGCTGCTTCCCACTAGCTATCTATTTTACGTTTGGTAGTGTATATATGTCCATGCCACTCTCTCACTTTGTCACAGCTTACCCTTCCCCCTTCCCATATCCTCAGGTCCATTCTCTAGTAGGTCTGTGTCTTTATTCCCATCTTACCCCTAGGTTTTTCATGACCTTTTTTTCACAGCTAGTTTTTACATGGATAGTATTTGGATTTCAGGTGGAATCTCCAACTCTGGAGCCTCTCTGTCTGTCTGGATGCGGTTCTGTCTCAGACACCCCTAGCTTAGTGACTTTGGGCATGTTATGTAACTTATCTGAGTCTCAGTAGCCTCATCTGTGAAAGGGGAATAAAAACAACAGAATTGTTGTGAAATCAGTGAAATAATTTATGAAAAGTGCCTAGCACAGAATAACTGCTCACCAAATGGTAGCTACTAGTTAAATGGCAGAAGCACTGCTGCCTTCGCAAAGAATGAGGAGTTCCAGCCAGGCGCACCCAGGGAATGTTGCCTTCATGCTGACATGAAATCCTCATGAAAATCTCTGTCCAGAGCCTTTCTGTGAAGTCCTCAAATCTCCACCAGCAATGTAAGCACCATGTGACCTGAATCCTTTCCAGGTCCCTGCTCTAAAGTTGCTGAAGTCCAAATGTAAGAACACCTGAATTGCCACACCCCTCCTGGTTGTCTCTGGCAGAGGCAGCAAGGGACTGTTTGAAGGGGAATGTGTTGTCTTCTCAGCATCCTTCAAAAAAGGTTAAAATGCCACCCACCTACCCCAGATGTTTGTCCTGCTCTCACTTAATAACCAGTTGATTCTATAAGAGTTATCTAAATAAATTATTGCCAGAACATCTTTTGTTTTTCATAATTTTAAATGTTTAAAGCACATATTCTAGGGGAAGAGGACCTGTAAATATTAACAGAAGTGAAAGAGGCATCTGACTGGGGACAGCAGGCAGAGCAGAAGGTGGGGTGAGGAGATGACTTGAAAATAAGGGATTAAGTAGAAGTCTGCACACTGAATATGAGACCCCTCACCACCACACCCCCAGTCCTCACTTAGTTCCAAGAACACTGGCAGCCAGATTCATATCCCCCAGAAGGGAAATTGGAGCATCTTGATCTGGAGAACTGAATCACACTAGGAGGGAGACTTCAGATCCTGCACATACTGACATTTGAAAGCGTCTCAATGCAAAAATTCCATCATTGCCCAATTCCCCTATAGCAATGGCCTCAACTCTAACTGATCCAACACCTTCTTGGTTTTTTTATTAACAGTTTTATTGAGGTTTAATCGACATACAATAGACTGCTCACATTTAGGGTATATAATTTTGAAAGTTTTGACATATGTATCCATGCATGAAACCACCGCCACAATCAAGATAATGAACATATTCATTCTCCCAAAGTTTCCTTGCACTCCTTTGTAATCCCCCTCCTGCCACTCTCTGTCCAATCTCTCATTACTAAGCAGTCATTGATCTTCTTTCCATTCTATAAGTTAGTTTGCATTTTCAAGAAATCATGCAGTATGTTATTTTTGTCTGACATTTCATGAAGCATAATTTTTTAATCTCACTGCCCCTCATCACCCTGAGATTCTCTGTTTTTCTTGCTAGAACCTTTAATCTCTTGGAGTAGTCAACTTCCAACCCAGTCCGTTAATTGCTTTCTGGCTAAACAGATTCCACTGAAAACTCCTCAGTACTCTGTATTTCTTCCCCCTCCTGAAAATCTTTGGCCAAGCTTACCATGTCAATCCCTAATTCACGGTCACTCAACTCAACTTTCTCTGCTCCTTATTCTTTTTTTTTTTTTAAGTGAAACACTGTAAATGCTTTTCTTTATTAAGTTGCTGAACTGAAAATGTTTAAGTTAGTAGTGGCCAAATTATACATTCACAGCTCTAAATTACACCTATATACTCTATCTTTTCAAAAGGCTTGGTTAGAATTGCAGCTATTCTACTTTTGGAGCGATGCATATCTTTTTTTTTTCACACACACACACTGTATTTTATTTTTACAAGAGATAAATAGACTGACACCAAGCATTGTAAATGAATGACCACAACAAAAGCAACAATGATTTCTGCTCCTTATTCTTGGTTGTAGAGGATTCTTATAGACAGTTGCAGAGCTGGGCAGTCCTGATCAATACAAGCTCAAGTTGGCCCTTGCTGATGGCCCTTTCACCTCTCACTGATTTCTTCCTTCTATAGTGCCCAGAGCACTTATTCTAAATCTATTCTTCTCTCCTCATGGTCTCATTTCCAAATCATTTCTCTAATCAATGGCTAACCAATCTCTTGCTATGTGGAGAAACATGCATTGCATATATACTTTTAGTTGCGCTTCTCTTATCCAGAGGAAAACAGTTCTCTATATTTAAATTCTATTTATTTAATATAAAACAAAAACAGTTTGCTCATTTCTCCTGCTCCCCAATTCCCACCTCTGGCAACCACCAATCTATTCTCTATCTATGAGCTTGTTTTGGGGATTTTATTTTAATTTTTTTTTGGATTCCACATATGAGAGAGAAAAAACAATTGTTTGTCTTTCTCTGTCTAACTTATTTCACTTAGCATAATGCCCTCATTTCATCTATTTGTCACAAATGGCACAATTTCATTCATTTTTTATGGCTGAATGATATTCCATTGTGTGTGTGTGTGTGTATATATATATATCACAATTTTTTAATCCATTCCTCTATCAATGGACACTTAGGCTGTTTCCATATATTGGCTATTATAAATAATACTGCAATGAACATATATCCTTTTGAGTTGGTGTTTTCATTTTCTTCAGATTAATCTCCATAGTGGAATTGCTTGATAATATGGTAGTTCTATTTTTAATTTTTTGAAGAACCTTCATCCTGTTTCCATAGTGGTCGCACCAATTTATATTCCCACCAACAGCACAAAAGTGGTCCCTTTTCTCCACATCCTCACCAACACTTGTTATTTCCGGTGTTTTTGATAATAGCCATTCTAATAGGTGTATGGTGATATCTCATTGTGGTTTTGATTGGCATTTCCCTGATAATTAATGATGTAGAGAATCTTCTTATCATGTACCTATTGGCCATCAGTATGTCTTCTTTGGAAAAATGTCTATTCAGATATTCTGCCCATTTTTTAATTGGATTGTTTGTGGGGGGAGGCGTTATATGAGTTTTATGAGTTCTTTATATATTCTGGATATTAGTCCCTTATCCAATATATGATTTGCCAATATTTCTCCCATTCAGTAGGTTGACTTTAATTTTGTTGATGATTTCCTTTATTGTACAGGAGCTTTTTAGTTTGATGTTATCCACTTGTTTATTTTTGCTTTTGTTGTTTTTGCTTTTCGTGTCAGATTCAAATATCATCACCAAGACCAATGTCAAGGAGCTTACCACCTACGTTTTCTTTTAGGAGTTTTATGGTTTCAGGCCTTATATTCAAGTCTTTAATCCATTCTGAGTTAATTTTGTGTATGGTGTAAGATAGTGGTCCATTTTCATCATTTTGCATGTGGCTGCAGATTTTCCCATTGTATATTCTTGGCTCCTTTGTCATAAATTAGTTGGGTTTACTTCTGAGCTCCCTATTCTGTTCCATTGATCTATGTGTCAGTTTTTATGCCAATAACAAACTGTTTTGATTACTATAGCTCATAATATAATTTGAAATCAGGAAGCATGATACCTAGAGCTTTGTTCCTATTTCTCAAGATTGCTTTGGCTATTTGGGATATTTTGTAGTTCCATACAAATTTTAAGATCATTTGTTCTATTTCTGTGAAAAATGCCTTTGGAACTTTTTTTGTTTACATATTTATTGGAGTATAATTGCTTTACAATGGTGTGTTAGTTTCTGCTTTATAACAAAGTGACTCAGTTATACATATACATATGTTCCCATATCTCTTCCCTCTTGTGTCTCCCTCCCTCCCACCCTCCTTATCCCACCCCTCTAGGTGGTCACAAAGCACAGAGCTGATCTCCCTGTGCTATGTGGCTGCTTCCCACTAGCTACCTATTTTATGTTTTGTAGTGTATATATGTCCATGCCACTCTCTCACTTTGTCACAGCTTACCCTTCCCCCTCCCCATATCCTCAAGTCCATTCTTTAGTGGGTCTGTGCCTTTATTCCCGTCTTACCCCTAGGGCTTTACCATTGCAACAAAAAGAATAAAATATCTAGGAATAAACCTACCTAAGGAGACAAAAGACCTGTATGCAGAAAATTATAAGAAACTGATGAAAGAAAGTAAAGATGATACAAATAGATGGAGAGATATACCATGTTCCTGGATTGGAAGAATCAACATTGTGAAAACGACTCTACTACCCAAAGCAATCTACAGATTCAATGCAATCCCTATCAAACTACCACTGGCATTTTTCACAGAACTAGAACAAAAAATATCACAATTTTTATGGAAACACAAAAGACCCCGAATAGCCAAAGCAATCTTGAGAATGAAAAACAGAGCTGGAGGAATCAGGCTCCCTGACTTCAGACTATACTACAAACCTACAGTAATCAAGACAGTATGGCACTGGCACAAAAACAGAAAGATAGATCAATGGAACAGGATAGAAAGCCCAGAGATAAACCCACGCACATATGGTCACCTTATCTTTGATAAAGAAGCCAGGAATGTACAGTGGAGAAAAGACAGCCTCTTCAATAATTGGTGCTGTGAAAACTGGACAAGTACATGTAAAAGTATGAGATTAGATCACTCCCTAACACCATACACAATAATAAGCTCAAAATGTATTAAAGACCTAAATGTAAGGCCAGAAACTACCAAACTCTTAGAAGAAAACATAGGCAGAACACTCTATGACATAAATCACAGCAAGATCCTTTTTGAGCCACCTCCTAGAGAAACGGAAATAAAAACAAAAATAAACAAATGAAACTTCAAAGCTTTTGCACAGCAAAGGAAACCCTAAACAAGACCAAAAGACAACCCTCAGAATGGGAGAAAATATTTGCAAATGTAGCAACTGACAAAGGATTAATCTCCAAAATTTACAAGCCATTGGAATTTTGATAGAGATTGAACTGAATGTGTAGATTGCTTTGAGTAGTAGGGACATTTTAACACTATTAATTCTTCCAATCCATGAACATGAAATGTCTTTCCATTTATTTGTGTCTTCTTTAATTTCTTTGATTAATGTCTTGTACTTTTCAATATACAGGTTTTCCACCTCTTTAGTTAAATTTATTCCTAGATATTTTATTCTTTTTGGTGCAATTGCAGATGGGATTGTTTTCTTAATTCCTCTCTGATAGTTCATTATTACTGTATAGAAATGCAACAGAGGGCTTCCCTGGTGGCGCAGTGCTTGAGAGTCCGCCTGCCGATGCAGGAGACGCGGGCTCGTGGCCCGTTTTGGGGAGATACCAC
>NW_006786770.1:988514-995581 GCF_000442215.2 Lipotes vexillifer | reverse complement strand
AAAGGGGAGAGGCCACAACAGTGAGAGGCCCGCATAACGAAAAAAAAAAAAAAAAAAAAAAGAAAGAAAGAAATGCAACAGATTTTTGTGTACTGATTTTGTATCCTGCAACTTTCATGAATTTGTTCATTAGTTATAACAGTTTTTTGATGGAATCTTTAGAGTTTTCTACATATAAACGTACATGTCAAATAGTGACAGTTATACTACTTCCTTTCCAATTTGGACAACATTTATTTCTTATTATTACCTAGTTGCTCTGGCTAAGACTTTCAATACTATGTTAAATAAAAGTGGTAAGAGGACATCCTTGTCTTGTTCCTGATCTTAGATAAAAAGTTTTCAGCTTTCACCATTGAGTATGATGTTAGCTATGGTCTTGTCATATATGGCCTTTGTTATGTTGAGGTATGTTCTGTCTATATCCACTTTGTTGAGAGTTTTTAATCATAAGTCTATGCCGAATTTTGTTAAATACTTTTTCTGCATCTATTGAGATGATCATACGATGTTTATCCTTCATTTTGTTTTTGTGGTATATCACATTGACTGATTTGGGGATGTTGAATCATCCTTGCATCCCTGGAATAAATCCCACTTAATAATGGTGAATGATCTTTTTAATGTATTGTTGAATTTGGTTTGCTAATATTTTGTTGAAGATTTTGCCTCTATGTTCATCGGGGGTATTGGCATGTAATTTTCTTTTATTGTGGAATCCTTGTCTGGTTTTGACATCAGGGTAATGCTGGCCTCATAAAATGATTTTAGAAGAGTTCCTTCCTTTTCTGTTTTTTGAAGAGTTTGAAAAGGATTAGTGTTAATTCTTCTTTGAATGTTTTGTTGAATTCACCAGTGGAGCCATCTAGTCCTGGACTTTTGTTTGCTGTGAGGTTTTTGATTAATCATTCAACCTCCTTACTAGTAATCAGCCTGTTCAGATTTTCTATTGCATCATGATTCAGTCCTGACAGGTTACATGTTTTTAGGAATTTATCCATTTCTTCTAGGTTGTTCAGTTTGTTGGAGTATAATTGTTCACAGTAGTCTCTTATGATCCTTTGTATTTAGTATATTTCAATCACCATGAGTAAGACAACAAAAATTGCAGACTAATATCAGCATATTTGATCACAAGCAGGGCTGTTGTCAGTGGTATATCTTTCTAAATGGTGAACAACCTCTGATTAAATTCTAAACAAGACAAAGTCCAATCTCCCCTTAATTCACATGGTAGTTTCATTCTTAGAAATGCAAATCTATAGAAATCTCAGGGTATAGTAAATCCACGCAAAAAATGATTGGTGTTTATATATAAAGCAGTGTTGATATCCTGGATCAAATCACTAAAAATGAGTTTTCTTTCCAGGAGGACATTAAAAGTGGAATAGAACACAGATGAGGTTGCCAGATAAAAATGCAGTATTTGAGACATACTGATACAAAAAATATATTTGTTGTTTATCTGAAATTTGAAATTTAAGTGAGTGTCCTTTATTTTATCTGGCAACTTTAGACACATGGCAGTCTTTGTTGTATGGGACCATTCTGCAAATCAACTAGTGCTTTTGTCTCCCATATACTAAATAATAGCAGGCCACTTCATTCCTCTGCATTCACAACACTCTGCCACCAAATGTGTGGGGTTTTCCCCCACACCAACCAATTCTCCAACTCTGACTGAGTGTCCTAAACTCAGTTTTGACACTACCCAGAGTTAGCGCAGACCTCACAGGTTAACATCTCAGTCTTACAAGACTGCCCACCACTTTCAACACCAATCACAAGTCCCACGTGTCACCTGTACTTCTGACCAAATCAGGGTTCCCACAACACCTTCTTCAGGTTTGATAATTTGCTACAGTGACTCACAAAACTCAGGGAAATATTAGCTGACATTTAAAGGTTTATATATTTTTTTAATGATAAAGGATAGAGATGAACAGCAAGATGAAGAGGTACATAGGGTGAATTCTGGTAGGGTCCTGAGCACAGGAGCTTCTGTCCCATGGAATTTGGGATGCACCATCCTCCCAACACCTCAGTGTGTTCACCAACCCAGGAGCATTCTGAACATGTTAGTTTAGGAAATTTTATGACAGCTTCAGCATGTAGACATGATTGATTATCAACTCAGTATCTAGCCCCTTTTCCCTCCCCAGAGGACAGGAGGTGGGGCTGAAAGTTCCATGCTTCTAGTCATGGCTTGGCCCTTCTGCTGACCATTCCCACATCCTGAAGCTATCCAGGAGCCCACCAAGAGGCATCTTATTAGATTAAAAGATGCTCCTATCACCAGGTTAATCCAAGGGATTTAGGAACTCTGTGTAAGACACTCTTAGCATGCTTATTACTCAGGAAATTGGAGGGTTTTTTGGAACTTTGTGTCAGGAACCAGGAGCAAAGACCAAATATGTATATTTCTTATTTTGTCACAGCCCCCCAATAACTCTTTTAACTAAAAATTCTTACAACTTCCAAAATGCCCCTAGGATTTGTACCTATTGAGAACCACTGGTCTACAGTAAAGATCACCAGAAGAAACATACCCATGCACACAGAGCCCTAATCAGCTTTTTAGTGATTGAATCAAATATTAAGGAGCAGCTAAAGATTCACAGACATTTGAAAAAGATCCTCAAGGTGAAAAACAAAGGTGAGAACAAACAGAGTTCTAGAAAGAGAAAACAGAAAATTGAGAAGGGAAGATATTTATCAAACAAATGATTTATGAAAAATTCTTTGTACTAAAAGACTTGAGTTTCAAGATTAAAAAGGCTCATTGAGTGCCAGCACAAAGAATACAACCCATATCATGATAACATTTCAGAACACCAGGGATGAATAGAGTTTTCTACAGTAAAATAAAAAGTTATATCAAAAGAATTAGGAATAAGAATGGTCTCTTCTCAGCTGTAATATAGGAAGCAAGAAAACATGGAGGAATGCTTTCAAAATTCTAAGGGAAAAAGAATCATTTTCAGTCTAAAATTCTATACCCAGCTGAATTATCAACCAAGTATGACGATAAAGGAAAACTCAGGTTTGAAAAGTCTCAAAAGACTTTTCTCTCATGTATTTTTTCTCAGGAAGCTATTTAAGAATATGATCCATGAAAAATGAGAGAGTTAATAAACCCCAAAAGATGGGCTTCCATGGTAGCACAGTAGATAAGAATCTGCCTGCCAATGCAGGGGACACGGGTTTGAGCCCTGATCCGGGAAGATCCCACATGCCACAGAGCAACTAAGCCCATGTGCCACAACTACTGAGCCTGCACTCTAGAGCCCGTGAGCCACAGTTACTGAGCCCACACGCCACAAATACTGAAGCCCATGTGCCTAGAGCCCATGCTCTGCAACAAGAAAGTCACTGCAATGAGAAGCCCATGCACTGCAACAAAGAGTAGCCCCTGCTTACCACAACTAGAGAAAGCCCGCATGCAGCAAGGAAGACCCAATGCAGCCAAAAATAAATAAATAAATTTATTTTTTAAAAAAACTAAATAAATAAACCCTGAAAGAGAAAGACATGGGATCTAGGAATCAGAATCAGACACAGGTAATTTCCAGGATGATGAAAGGAAGTTCCAGGGTCATAGATGCATAGCTGGACCAGAGAGCAAGAAGTTAGCTTGAAGCAAGATAATGGAGGCAAGAAAGTTGTCTGAAAGTTATCTGGTAAGTTATCTGATACATTTAACTATGTGAACAGTCATGTTAAGAATCCATCCATTGGAACCAAGACATTTAAGCAAAAGTGGGCAGAGCGGTGGAGGAGCAATTATTAACCCTAGTAATATCAAAACATTTACAGGAAAGGAAGCATAATTACTATATAGTCCTTGGCTTTGCAATGAACAGTATTTACATACTACTAATAATATCAACATTGAAAACTGATTTAACCAAGAATTTCAGTATGGCACAAAGA
This sequence comes from Lipotes vexillifer, assembly GCF_000442215.2. Taxonomy (NCBI): domain Eukaryota; kingdom Metazoa; phylum Chordata; class Mammalia; order Artiodactyla; family Lipotidae; genus Lipotes; species Lipotes vexillifer. The sequence goes on along the minus strand of NW_006786770.1, from coordinate 991,648 downwards.
AGGAGATAGGGATAGCAAGAAAGCTATATCCATTTAACTTATGAGAAAGCTGATAGATAAGTCATCCAACAAATGACATATGAATATCCATAGAAAAAATAGAGATAAATAGTAAAGAAAAAAGGAACTAAAAATAGTTTTAAAGTAAACTGGACAGGGGCAGTTGTTTTTCCTTATGAGCCTTTTGGAATTGTGTAATATTTAAATCTATGTGTGTGTTTCTTAGAAAAAAGTAAAAATTAATTTCAAGAAATTAATATGGCTGAGGTAAAAGTACTCTGGAAACTTTTGAGCGTAGGAAAATCTGCTGCATTCTGACACCACATTTACTCATTAAGCTACTCTCTGCTTTGTGATGAGGCAAAGTAGATCAGTCCCTTTGAAAAGGGAAATCAATGACTCCTGGTTAGAAAAGGACCACAGAGGAGGAGTTTGGGAAGGGCCCTGCTGTACACATCTGCTATGGCCATAATCTCGCTCTCTTATTGAGTGTTTTGCCAAGTCACCAGGAGCAGGAAGCTGCTTTCTTTATTGCATAGAACAACAAGAGGGAAATGAGTGGTTTGATAATGAGGACTGATACCTGTCTCACACAGAGAAAGCCTGGGCCTCACAAAAGCTTTAAGTTACAACTTTGATGGCACTGATCGGGGCTCCTGAAGTTGCAACTGGGACATGGAGAAACAGCAGAAGATGAGTGTTTTTCTCAAACACAAAGAAAGACCTGGAGTCAGATTAAACAAAGATTCCCAGCGATTGAAGCAGATTGGTGGGTAAAAGGACTAAGAGATGTGACTAAATCTTGCTCTAAATTGCAGGTTGCTTTTTACGTATAGTGAAGATTAGAAATTGTTTATTTGCTGTTCAGTTTTAATGGAGAGTTTTATTTTGGTAAAAATAAAACACAAATGGACTGGGTGGGGTACTATAGTTTGTGATTCAGTTAGCCATACTTAGGAAAAAACCACAATTCAAATGGGTGGCAATTCTACCTGGGCTACAGACATAGTGTGTAGGGAGAGACATCACCTTATGCCTCACCATCCTGCATCTGGCACTTGATGAGAAACAGCATGTTTCTTTTGAGCCTATATTTTTAACCTAGGCCACCTCAAGATTGATCTATTTGAATATGTTGGTTCATCACAAATTCTGGTTGAGACATTGACATTGATTTGGTTCTGAGACAAGAGTGTACTATGTCCTGGTGTGTTTTAATACATATGCCATTAAAAACCTTTGAATTTTTAGTAAGAACCATTGAAAATCTATGAACTAGAGGTTCAGGTAATCATTTCTTATAAGGTTTTTACCAGACCTTGGTTGGTTTTTCAATTACATATTTTATTATCTAGACCCTAGATGTCCCCCATAATGGGTTCGATTTGACTAAAAAAGACAAAAAAATGGACATAGGACATAAACACATTGTGCGAGTGTACTGTTGGGGCCCAGGGCAGGCCACGGCAAAATATACCTCAATGGCTATTATTTTGAATTAAAGTTACTTAAGAAATATTTGCTGCAAGAGGGACACTTTAACCCTCCCTTCTGTCTCCCTGAAAGTAGGAAATAAATCTCCCATATGAAAAGTGCCCTCCCTATACTGAGAGGTAGAAGGACATCCGTATACCAGAGACAAGAACTTCAAAGCCAAGTCTATATAAACAAGCTTTGTTATTTATTTACTAATTTACCACCCAAACCCAAACTTTGCTTAAATTCCTAACTAATTAAGCACCCAAACCTAAGTTTCTTTGCCCTGTCAATTCCTGTCAAATTTATTGTTTCTTTGTCTAAAAAGTATAAAAGCTGCCTGCTTTGGCCACTTCTTAGGTCTTGTTTCTATGAGACTTCCATGCACATGAATTAAACTTGTGTCTCTTTCTTCTGTTAATCTCTCTTGTGTCAATCTTATTATTAGTTCAGCCAAAAGAACTCAAGAGTGGGGGGGGTGCGGAATTTCTCCCTGACAGTACCCTGGGTAGAACGAGCAGCCTTAAACTCTCAGAGGTGTCTGACATGGTTTTCTGCATCCCAGCAGGCCTGAAACCACCATCTCAAACTGCAGTGTTCTCAGCTTCTCAGGTAATCTCTGGCAAAATGTCCCTTCATGTTTGATGAAATGTGTAGTTCTCCTGGATTCTGGCCACAGAGGCCTGCCTGCTAGTCAAGAAATAGTCACTCAGGGCTCTGTGGGTAAAATAGGATGTCAGCACACAGCTGTTCATACCAGCAATCCTTGTAGCACGTCATGGTGGATTTCACAAGGATATGAGCACATGAGAAGGAAAGCTCCTGCCTCATTCCCCCTTGTTTCCTTCCTTCCAACTTCCTCTAGTAATAACATGCTAGCCACACAACTTTCCCCACTCTTCAGGAAACCAAATACTATTCAGTTACTGCTGATACCATTTATGGAGTGGTTACTATGTGCCGGGCACATGCCTTATTTCACTCAATCTCTGTAACTACCTCACAAGAAGAGGGGTATCACTTTCCAGATGAGGAAGCAGAGGCTTTAAGAGGTAGTTTAACATGCTGAAGACCATGTAGAGCTGGCATTCAAATTTACATGATCTGAGCAGACACCCTATTTCTATTTATTTTTGTATAAATAAACTTGAGTTGGGTTTCTGTCACTTAAAACCAAAAGAGTGTTATCCAATAGGGAAGATTAATGGGACAGTGTCCATCAACCATGGCAAAACATGGAACCACCAATCCCCAAGAAGGGCAGGCATTTAGTCTCAGAAGCTTCTGGAGCTGGAGGTTCATATGCTTCAGTGCTTCATTCCTTACCTTATTTCAGTTTTTTGTTTCTTGTATTGAGTAATTGGTGGTATGTTAGATGGGTGATAATTTCTGAGATTACAAGTAATTTTTAATTTAATATTTTGTCTTTTTTTGTTTTTCTACAATGAATATGTATTTCTTATGTAATTTTTTTTAAGTATGAAGAAAACAAAATCAAAATGAACTTCTGAATGCTAATTGCTCATCACCACTTAACTGCTCATGATCCCAGAAAATATATATATACAGAGTCCTGCAGGCCAGAAGAGTGGACTAAATGTGGATGGATAAAATGTTGAAATGTCCATTATTTTTCTCCCTCTCATTTTCTCTTTCCC
>NW_006786770.1:946445-988444 GCF_000442215.2 Lipotes vexillifer | reverse complement strand
CTTTCCCTTTTTCTTTCACCCCAACTTAAGGGGTAGCCTGCTTTGCCTCAGGGGAGGTATGTAAAAAAAAGCATTGACATAAGGCATTATTTTTAACATCAACAACAGAGTCACCTAAACAGGCACCTCTAATCAAAAAATTTTAGAAGGCTTTGAAATGAGAAAAGAACCATTGAATAAAGGATATGGAGTTATTTCTATACTTTGAAGACATTCTTAATCTCTGTCAATAAAGACAGACATTAAGCAAGGAGTAAAGTTCTGTGAGGATATTTTTGGTACTCTGCTTTCTCAAAAGCTTAAGGGAATTGCAAGTTCATGTTTTTTATGCCTAAATGCCTCTGTGTTCGTTCTGCTTTTCAGCTTCTTTGATGTCACCCACCAAGGATCAGTGAGCTGGATTCTCCATAGGTGTGATCCAAAAGTCTTTCCTACTGTCCTTTTTCCCTCCATCTGGGGATTAGCCCAGATCCATAGGTAAATCATGTCCTCCTGCTAGGTAAACAACCCGCTGCTCAAACCCAAAAAAGAGTGCAGGTCTGGGAGTTGGGAGAAAGGAAAGGGTAAGATCTTACCACCTGATACAGTTTTCTGTTTGTTCCAAAATTTTTTTAAAATAAACTTTTTATTATGGAACAATTTTAGATGTACAGAAAAGTTGCAAAGATAATACAGAGAATTACCATATACCTCTCAACCAATTTCCCCTAACATTTTACAGTACATGATACATTTGCCAAAACTAAGAAAATAATATTAGTACATTATGATTGAATAGGCTTTATTCAGATTTCATCAGCTTTTCCTCTAATGTCATTTTTCTGTTCCAGGATCCAACTCAGGATCCATATTGCCATTTGTAATTCATTATTTTTAAATTTAATTTTTATTTGTATAAAATTTACACATTCATGGTTTAAAAACTGAAAAGATTGTATACCACTTAAAACAAAGAAAAGCAGTCTTCTGCCCAAACCCTCCTCACCTCAAGTTCCCTTATCCCTTATCACAGCTAGCTGGGAGGGAGTCCAGTGCCTGTTTAGGTGACTCTGTTGTTGATGTTAAAATAATGTCTTATGTCAATGCTTTCCACATGTACTTTTATATTCATTGGTGTATTAATTACTAAAAAAAGTTGATTTACATTTTTTAAGACAATTATTTAACGTTAGCCAAAAAAAAAAAGCTTAAATTTCACCTTTCTCTCCCTTTCATCCTCTCTCCCTTCAGTCCAACCACACTGGCCTCTGGACTGTTCCTTGAACATGCCAAGCCTACTTTCATTTTAAGGCCAAGTGTTTACTCAATTATCTTCTTCCCAAAGAAGTCTACCCTGACCACCTTATTTAAAATTATAACACTCTTCAACCAGGCACTCCCAGTCTTACTTTGCTTTGTTCTGTCCTTTTTTCTACAACACTACGTTATTTATTTATTTATCTATTATGTACATTGTTTATTATCTCTCTTTCTCTACTGGAAAATAAGCTCTATGGAGGCAGAAATATTGTCACTGATGAACGCTAAACACCTAGAACAGGGCTTGGCATGCAACAGTCACTCAATAAATCTTTGTTCAATAATTGAATGAATGAATGAATGAATATTGATAGAAAAGGAAGCAGATAGGAAGGTATAAGCATGAAGCTCTGTAATATTCTTCTTGTTCCCCTATTGAGAGCGACTAACATGGAGCCAGAAGCCACACTTCTGGAAGAGAGAAGTGTGGTGTGCAGACTTCTAGTCCCAGCATCACAGGGCAAAATGTAGAAGGGTGGGTTTGAACCTGAGACACAATCATATAATAACTGGCATGCACACACACACACATACACACACACACATTTATCCTGCCCTAATATTTACAATATAGTTACATTTCAATTTTTGGTTAAATCTATATTTATCACTTATGATATGTTTAGCATATAATACTGTTTACAGCTAAGTCATGTAATATGTATGATAACATTTCCTTACTTATACAGCTTTCTCTTTTTCTTGAATTTAATAATTGTCTTATCTTTCTATGTCTCAATTTTATCCCCAAAATTCTCACATAGAACTATATAAAACTTTTCTCAATACAAATACATCAAGAGTCTATCAGGTCAATTCTTTTCTTGGCTACATACTTCCTTGTCCTCCTACCTTGTGTTTTCATCTGTTTAGTTTCTTTATTTCTATGGTTAAGTCTTCCCATATTCTGTAAGAGCCTTTTAAGGCTCAAGGCTACAGAGCTAGTAATAGAGGGGGCCAGGATGAGAACCCAGGCACGTCTTTCTTTAAAGCTTAAGTTTTTAATCACGACATTTTACAAGGGCCCCCCAGCAAATGAGTTGTACTAGATATTGGTTCAAGGTGAAGGTCAAACAGCCATGAAAAAATAAAGGTTAAGACTCCAATGGCAGAGAGACCTTCAAGATGGAGGAGGAGTAAGACGTGGAGATCACCTTCCTCCCCACAAATACATCTGAAATACATCTACATGTGGAACAACTCCCACAGAACACCTACTGAAGGCTGGCAGAAGATCTCAGACCTCCCAAAAGGCAAAAAACTCCCCACGTACCTGGGTAGGGCAAAAGGAAAAAGAAAAAACAGAGACAAAAGAATAGGGATGGGACCTGCACCAGTGGGAGGGAGCTGTGAAGGAGGAAAGGTTTCCACACACTAGGAAGCCCCTTCGTGGGCGGAGGCTGCGGGTGGCGGAGGGGGAAGCTTCGGAGTCACAGAGGAGAGCGCAGCCACAGGGGTGCGGAGGGCAAAGCAGAGAGATTCCCGCACAGAGGATCGGTGCTGACCAGCACTCACCAGCCTGAGAGGCTCGTCTGCTCACCCACTGGGGTGGGCAGGGGCTGGGAGCTGAGGCTCGGGCTTCGGAGGTCAGATCCCAGGGAGAGGACTGGGGTTGACTCCGTGAACACAGTCTGAAGGGGGCTACTTTGCAGCAGCTAGCCGGCAGGGAGTCCGGAAAAAAGTCTGGAACTGCCTAAGAGGCAAGAGGTCATTGTTTCAGGGTGCATGAGGAGAGGGGATTCAGAGCACCAACTAAATGAGCTCCAGAGACGGGTGCAAGCCACGGCTATCAACGTGGACACCAGAGACAGGCATGAAATGCTAAGGCTGCTGCTGCAGGCATCAAGAAGCCTGTGTGCAAGCACAGGTCACTATCCACACCTCCCCTCCCAGGAGCCTGTGCAGCCTGCCACTGCCAGGGTCCTGCGATCCAGGGACAACTTCCCCGGGAGAACACACAGCTCGCCACAGGCTGTTGCATTGTCACACTGGCCTCTGCCTCCGTAGGCTCCCCCGCATTCCATACCCTGCCGCCCCCTCGGCCTGAGTGAGCTGGAGCCCCCTAATTAGCTGCTCCTTTAACCCTGTCCTGTCTTGGCAGGGAACCGATGGCCTCAGGCAACCTACGCACAGAGGCGGGGCCAAAACCAAAGCTGAACCCCAGGAGCTATGCAAACAAACAAGAGAAAGGGAAATTTCTCCCAGCAGCGTCAGGAGCAGCGGACTAAATCTCCACAATCAACTTGATGTACCCTACATCTCTGGAATACCTGAATAGAAACGAATCATCCCAAAATTCAGGTGGTGGACTTTGGAATCAACTGTAGACTTGGGATTTGCTTTCTGCCTCTAATTTGTTTCTGGTTTTATGTTTATCTTAGTTTAGTATTTAGAGTTTATTATCACTGGTAGATTTGTTTATTGATTTGGTTGCCTCTCTTCCTTTTTCTTAATATATATATAGATATATATCTTTTTCCTTTTTCTCTTTTTGTGAATGTGTATGTGTATGCTTCTCTGTTTAATTGTGTCTGTATAGCTTTGCTTTTACCATTTGTCCTAGGGTTCTGTCTGTCCATTTTCTTTTTCTTTTTTTGGTTTTTTTTTTTAGTACAGTTATTAGTGCTTGTTATCATTGGTGGATTTGTTTTTGGTTTGGTTGCTCTCTTCTTTCTTTCTTTTGTTTTATTACTTTTTAATTATTTTCCTTTATTTTTAATAATTTTTTTCTTGTTTATTTTAGTAATTTTTTTCTTTCTTTCTTTTGTCTCCCTTTTATTCTGAGCTGTGTGGCTGACAGGGTCATCATGCTCCAGCCAGCTGTCAGGCCTGTGCCTCTGAGGTGGAAGAGCCAAGTTCAAGACACTGGTCCACCAGAGACCTCCTAGCTCCACACAATATCAAACAGTGAAAGCTCTCCCAGAGATCTCCATCTCAACACTAAGACCCAGTTCCACTCAAAGACCAGCAAGCTACTGTGCTGGACACCCTATGCCAAACAACTAGCAAGACAGGAACACAACCCCACCCATTAGCAGAGAGGCTGCTAAAATCACAATAAGGTCACAGACACCCCAAAACGCACCACCAGACATGGTCCTGCCCACCAAGAAGACAAGATCCTCATCCACAAGAATACAGGCACCAGTCCCCTCCACCAGAAAGCCTACACAACCCACTGAACCAACCTTACCCACTGGGGGCAGACACCAAAAACAACGGGAACTACGAACCAGCAGCCTGTGAAAAGGAGACCCCAAACACAGTTAACTAAGCAAAATGAGAAGACAGAGAAACACACAGCAGATGAAGAAGCAAGGCAAAAACCCACCAGACCAAACAAATGAAGAGGATATAGGCAGTCTACCTGAAAAAGAATTCAGAGTAATGACAGTAAAGATGATCCAAAATCTTGGAAATAGAATGGAGAAAATACAAGAAACGTTTAACAAGGACCTAGAAGAACTAAGGAGCAAACAATGATGAACAACAAAATAAATGAAATTCAAAATTCTCTAGAAGGAATCAATAGCAGAATAAGTGAGGAAGAAGAATGGATAAGTGACCTGGAAGATAAAATAGTGGAAATAACTACTGCAGAGCAGAATAAAGAAAAAAGAATGAAAAGAATTGAGGACCGTCTCAGAGACCTCTGGGACAACATTAAATGCACCAACATTCGAATTATAGGTATCCCAGAAGAAGAAGAGAAAAAGAAAGGGACTGAGAAAATATTTGAAGAGATTATAGTTGAAAACTTCCCTAATATGGGAAAAGAAATAGTCAATCACATCCAGGAAGTGCAAAGAGTCCCATACAGGATAAATCCAAGGAGAAACATGCCAAGACACATATTAATCAAACTATCAAAAATTAAATACAAAGAAAATATATTAAAATCAGCAAGGGAAAAACAACAAATAACATAAAAGGGAATTTCCATAATGTTAACAGCTGATCTTTCAGCAGAAATTCTGCAAGCCAGAAAGGAGTGGCAGGACATATTTAAAGTGATGTAAGGGGAAAAGCTACAGCCAAGATTACTCTACCCAGGAAGGATGTCAGAGAAATTAAAACTTTACAGACAAGCAAAAGCTAAGAGAATTCAGCACCACCAAACCAGCTTTACAACAACTGCTAAAGGAACTTCTCTAGGCAGGAAACACAAAAGAAGAAATACACCTACAATAACAAACCCAAAACAATTAAGAAAATGGTAATAGGAACATACATATCGATAATTACCTTAAATGTAAATGGTTTAAATGCTCCAACGAGAAGATAAATACTGGCTGAATGGATACAAAAACAAGATCCATATATATGCTGTCTCCAAGAGACACACTTCAGACCTAGGGACACATACAGACTAAAAGTGAGGGAATGGAAAAAGATATTTCATGCAAATGGAAATCAAAAGAAAGCTGGAGTAGCAACTCTCATATCAGACAAAATAGACTTTAAAATAAAGACTATCACAAGAGACAAAGAAGGACACTATATAATAATCAAACGATCAATCCAAGAAGAAGATATATGAATTATAATTATATATGCACCCAACATAGGAACACCTCAATACATAAGGCAAATGCTAACAGCATTTGGGGAAATTGACAGTAACACAATCATAGTAGGGGACTTTAACACTCCACCTTCACTAATGGACAGATCATCCAAAATGAAAATAAATAAGGAAACACAAGCTTTAAATGATACATTAAACAAGATGGACTTAATTGATATTTATAGTACATTCCATCCAAAAACAAGAGAATACACTTTCTTCTCAAGTGCTCAGGGAACATTCTCCAGCATAGACCATATCTTGGGTCACAAATCAAGCCTTGGTAAATTTAAGACAATTAAAATTGTATCAAGTATGTTTCCTACCAAAACGCTATGAGACCAGATATCAATTACAGAAAAAAACTGTAAAAAATACAAACACATGGAAGCTAAACAATACACTACTAAATAACCAAGAGATCACTGAAGAAATCAAAGAGGAAATCAAAAAATACCTACAAACAAATGAGAACGAAAACACAGCTACCCAAAACCTTTGGGATGCAGCAAAAGCAGTTCTAAGAGGTAAGTTTATAGCAATACAATCCTACCTCAAGAAACATGAAACATCTCAAGTAAACAACCTAATCTTACACCTAAATCAATTAGAGAAAGAAGAACAGCAACAAAAGAAACCCGTAAAGTTAGCAGAAGGAAAGAAATCATAAAGATCAGATAAGAAATAAATAAAAAAGAAATGAAGGAAACAATAGCAAAGATCAAAACAACTAAAAGCTGGTTCTTTGAGAAGATAAACAAAATTGATAAACCATTAGCCAGACTCATCAATACCCAAACCAATAGATTTAGAAATGAAAAAGGAGAAGTAACAACTGACACTGCAGAAATACAAAAGATCATGAGAGATTACTACAAGCAGCTCTATTCCAATAAAATGGGCAACCTGGAGAAATGGACAAATTCTTAGAAAAGCACAACCTTCTAAGACTGACCCAGGAAGAAATAGAACATATAAACAGATCAATCACAAGCACTGAAATTGACACTGTGATTAAAACTCTTCCAACAAACAAAAGCCCAGGACCAGATGGCTTCACAGGCAAATTCTATCAAACATTTAGAGAAGAGCTAACACCTATCCTTCTCAAACTCTTCCAAAATATAGCAGAGGAAGGAACACTCCCAAACTCATTCTATGAGGCCATCATCACCCTGATACCAAAACCAGACAAAGATGTCATAAGGAAAGAAAACTACAGGCCAATATCATTGATGAAGATAGATGCAAAAATTCTCAACAAGGCCTTCCCTGGTGGCGCAGTGGTTGAGAGTCCGCCTGCTGATGCAGGGGATACGGGTTCTGCCCCAGTCCAGGAGGATCCCACGTGCCGCGGAATGGCTGTGCCCGTGAGCCATGGCCACTGGGCCTGCACGTCCAGAGCCTGTGCTCCACGACGTGAGAGGCCCATGTACCGCAAAAAAAAAAAAATTCTCAACAAAATACTATCAAACAGAATCCAACAGCACAATAAAAGGATCATACACCATGATCAAGGGGGGTTTATCCCAGGGATGCAAGGATTCTTCAATATATGCAAATCAATCAATGTCATAAACCATATTAAGAAATTGAAGGATAAAAACCATATGGTCACCTCGATAGATGCAGAAAACTTTCGACAAAATTCAACACCCACTTATGATAAAAACCCTCCAGAAAATAGGCATAGAGGGAACTTACCTCAACAAAATAAAGGCCATGTATGACAAACCCACAGTGAACATTGTTCTCAATAGTGAAAAACTGAAACCATTTCCTCTAAGATCAGGAACAAGACAAGGTTATCCACTCTCACCACTATTATTCAACATAGTTTTGCAAGTTTTGGCCACAGCAATCAGAGAAGAAAAAGAAATAAAAGGAATACAAATCAGAAAAGAAAATGTAAAACAGTCACTGTTTGCAGATGACATGATACTATACATAGAGAATTCTAAAGATGCTACCAGAATACTAGAGCTAACCAATGAATCTGGTAAAGTAGCAGGATAGAAATTTAATGCACAGAAATCTCTGGCATTCCTATACTCGAATGATGAAAAATCTGAAAGTGATATCAAGAAAACACTCCCATTTACCATTGTAACAAAAGGAATAAAATACCTAGGAATAAACCTACCTAAGGAGACAAATGACCTGTATGCAGAAAATTATAAGACACTGATGAAAGAAATCAAAAATGATACAAATAGATGGAGAGATATACCATGTTCTTGGATTGGAAGAATCAACATTGTGAAAATGACTCTACTACCCAAAGCAATCTACAGATTCAATGCAATCCCTATCAAACTACCAATGGCATTTTTCCCAGAACTAGAGCAAAAAATTTCACAATTTGTATGGAAACACAAAAGACCCCGAATAGCCAAAGCAATCTTGAGAACGAAAAACGGAGCTGGAGGAATCAGGCTCCCTGACTTCAGACTATACTACAAAGCTACAGTAATCGAGACAGTATGGTACTGGCACAAAAACAGAAATATAGATCAATGGAACAGGATAGAAAGCCCAGAGATAAACCCACACACATATGGTCACCGTATTTTTGATAAAGGAGGCAGGAATGTACAGTGGAGAAAGGACAGCCTCTTCAATCAGTGGTGTTGGGAAAACTGGACAGGTACACATAGAAGTATGAGATTAGATCACTCCCTAACACCATACACAAAAATAAGCTCAAAATGGATTAAAGACCTAAACATAAGGCCAGAAACTATCAAACTCTTAGAGGAAAACATAGGCAGAACACTCTATGACATAAATCACAGCAAGATCCTTTTTGAGCCACCTCCTAGAGAAATGGAAATAAAAACAAAAATAAACAAATGAAACTTCAAAGCTTTTGCACAGCAAAGGAAACCATAAACAAGACCAAAAGACAACCCTCAGAATGGGAGAAAATATTTGCAAATGAAGCAACTGACGAAGGATTAATCTGCAATATTTACAAGCAATTCAAAAATGGGAAGAAGACCTAAATCGACATTTCCCCAAAGAAGATATACGGACTGCCAACAAACACATGAAAGAATGCTCAACATCATTAATCATTAGAGAAATGCAAATCAAAACTACAATGAGATATCATCTCACACCAGTCAGAATGGCCATCATCAAAACATCTAGAAACAATAAATGCTGGAGAGGGTGTGGAGAAAAGGGAAAACTCTTGCACTGCTGGTGGGAATGTGAATTGGTACAGCCACTATGGAGAACAGTATGGAGGTTCCTTAAAAAAAAACTACAAATAGAACTACCATATGACCCAGCAATCCCACTACTGGCCATATACCTTGAGAAAACCATAATTCAAAAAGAGTCATGTACCAAAATGTTCATTGCAGCTCTATTTACAATAGCCAGGAGATAGAAACAACCTAAGTGTCCATCATCGGATGAATGGATAAAGAAGATGTGGCACATATATACAATGGCATATTACTCAGCCATAAAAAAAAAAACGAAATTGAGCTATTTTTAATGAGGTGGATGGACCTAGAGTCTGCCATACAGAGTGAAGTAAGTCATAAAGAGAAAGACAAATACCGTATGCTAACACATATATATGGAATTTAAGGGGGAAAAAATGTCATGAAGAACCTAGGGGTAAGACAGGAATAAAGACACAGACCTACTAGAGAATGGACTTGAGGATATGCGGAGGGAGAAGGGTAAGCTGTGACAAAGCGAGAGAGAGGCATGGACATATATACATTACCAAACGTAAGGTATATAGCTAGTGGGAAGCAACCACATAGTACAGGGAGATCAGCTCGGTGCTTTGTGACCGCCTGGAGGGGTGGGATAGGGAGGGTGGGAGGGAGGGAGACGCAAGAGGGCAGAGATATGGGAACATAATGTATATGTATAACTGATTCACTTTGTTATAAAGCAGAAACTAACACACCATTGTGAAGCAATTATACTCCAATAAAGATGTAAAAAAAAAAGCAACTTCTATAATTTTTCATTCAAATGGAATGCATATTAATTGTAGAAAATTTAAAGAATAAAGATAGTCCAATAACATCATTATCAACACTTAATACTTCATTTACAGCCACTGCCATCACATCATCGTCATCATTCTCTCCTCATTCTTCTCCTTCTTCTCTCCTTTCTTCCCTTTCCCCTTCCAAAAACAATAGTAAATCAAAAGTAAAATCCCAGGGGCTTCCCTTGTGGCACAGTGGTTGAGAGTTCACCTGCCGATGCAGGGGACGCGGGTTCGTGCCCCGGTCCGGGAAGATCCCACATGCCGCGGAGCGGCTGGGCCCGTGAGCTATGGCCGCTGAGCCTGTGCGTCAGGAGCCTGTGCTCCGCAACGGGAGAGGCCACAATAGTGAGAGGCCCGTGTACCGAAAAAAAAAAAAGTAAAATCCCTCACCAGGTTACCATTGCCAACAGCTTGGTGTGTATTATTCCATACATTTTTGTGACAATGGAAGTAAGTATCTATTACAAACAATAATGGACTGAACTGACTGTCATTGATCTCCAGCCAAAGACCACCAGGAACACAGCTGTATCTAGGTTTATCACTCTACAGTGAGGGAGAATGCACAGCACAGGGAACTGTGGGGTGTTTCAGTAAGAGACTGTTAGGAAGAACTTACAGCATTCACGCTTGTGCTAAGGGGCTTGTAGGAGGGTTTAAGAAAGCAGCACTTTGCTCTAGATTGGGTGTTGCCAGGAAGCAGCATAATTCTATGCTTGGGTACCTTTATAAATCTCACCCAGAAGAAGAGATGACTGGAGCTAGGCTAAAGCTGGTGAAGAACAGGTAAAAAAGTAGCAGTCACTTCTATTAGCAGGGACAGGTAGATGTTTGGTCATATTTGTGGTTTGCACAATATTCCAGTTTTGTCTGTGTGCAGACACGATTACAGAGTGGTCTTGTTTTTGTCCCATCCATCACATTGCTGAGTGGCCTTACTTGATGTTGGTGTTCTATGAAACAGGAGAACTCCAGGTCCCCACAGTGATGTCAGGCCAGCTCCTGGCTGTCAGGGGCTGCTCCTCTCTTCCTTATGGTTTTCTCTTTGTTTTAACTTAACAATGTTGTGGACCTTTTTTCAAGTCAAAATTGGGTCTAATTTAACCAAATTTCTCATTAAATAATTGGATTCTTCTAATATTTTAGGCATATAAAATACTAAAATGAAAACCTTTAGAAATACATCTTTGCACACTTATGCCATTATTTCCTAAAAATAATAAATATCCAGAAGTGTAATTATTAGGTCAAATGATACATACATTTTTATGTTTTTAATAGATATTGACAGAATGCCTTCCATAGAATTTGTACAAATTTCACATCCAACAATAGGATAGGAGAATACCCAATTCCCCACAAACCCTTGTCAGCACAAAGTATCATCCACCTTTTTTTAATCTTTGCTAGTTTCACAGACAGAAAAACATCTTGTTTTCATTAGTTTTATTATGTAAATTTGGATACACAAAAAAGACCATATACGGCATATATATGCCTAGACTGTCTCAGTATCTTCAAGGGAGTCCACTTAGAGGTACAAAGTTTTTGTTGGTGTCTCAAGTCTATTTGTCTAGCTGCCAGTTAAGAAGAGAGGTAAGAGGAGATTAGCTCAAGATGGTGGAATAGAAGGATGTGAGTTCACCCCTTTCTGACGAAAACACCAAAATCACAACTAACTGCTGAACAACCCCTGACAAAAATACACTGGAACGTACCAAAAAAGATACCCTACATCCAAAGACAAAGAAGAAGTCACTGGGCGCAGTGGTTGAGAACCCGCCTGCTGATGCAGGGGACATGGCTTCGTGCCCCAGTCCGGAAGGATCCCACATGCCACAGAGTGGCTGGGCCTGTGAGCCATGGCTGCTGAGCCTGCGCGTCCGGAGCCTGTGCTCTGCAACGGGAGAGGCCACAACAGTGAGAGGCCCGCGTACCCGCAAAAAAAAAGAAAAGAAGAAGAAGAAGAAGAAGCCACAACAAGCTGGTGGTAGGCAGGGCACAATCGTGATAAGATCATGATAAGATCGAATCCCATACCCACCAAGTGAGCAACACACAAACTGGAAAACAATTATACCACAGAAGTTCTCCCATAGGAGTGAAAGTTCTGAGCCCCACGTCATGCTTCCCAGCCTGGAGGTCTGGCAACAGAAGGAGGAGTCCCCAGAGAATCTGGCTTTGAAGGCCAACAGGGTTTGATTGCAGGAGACTGGGGGAAAGAGAAACTCCACTCTTGGAGGGCACACAAAGTCTCATGCACACCAGGACCCAGGGGTAAAAAGCAGTGACCTCATAAGAGACAGGGCCAGACCTACCTGCTAGTATGGGAGGGTCTCCTGCAGAGGTGGGGAGCAGCTGTGTCTCACTGTGGGGACAAAGACACAGGCAGCAGCAGTTCTGGGAAGTACTCATTGGCGTAAGTCCTCCCAGAGACTGCCATTAGCCCCACCAAACAGCCTGTAGCCTCCAACGCTGGGATGCCTCAGGCCAAACAACCAACAGGGCAGGAACACAGCCCCACCCATCAGTAGAAAAGTGGCTTAAAATCTCCCTGAGAACAGCCCTGCTCACCAGAGGGACAAGAACCAGCTCCACCCACTACTGAGAAGGAACCAGACCCTCTCATCAGGAAGCCTGCACAAACCTCTTAGACAGCCTCATCCATCAGAGGGCAGACAGCAGAAGCAAGAACGACAATCCTGAAGCCTGCAGAACAAAAGCCACAATCACAGAAAGTCAGTCAAAATAAGAAGGCAGAGGAATTTGTCCCAGATGAAGGAACACAATGAAACCCCAGAAGAACAATTAAGTGAAGTGGAGCTAGCCAACCTACCAGAAAGAGTTCAGAATAATGATAGTGAACATGATCCAAGATCTCAGAAAAAGAATGGAGGCAAGGATCCAGAAGATGCCAGAAATGTTTAACAAAGACCTAGAAGAACTAAAGAACAAACAAACAGAGATGAACAATACAATAACTGAAAGGAAAAGTACACTAGAAGGAATCAATAGCAGAAGAAGTGAGGCAGAAGAACGGATAAGTGAGCTGGAAGACAGAATGGTAGAAATCACCACTACAGAACAGAATAAAGAAAAAAGAAGAAATGAAGACAGTCTAAGAGACTTCTGGGGCAACAATTAAATGCACCAACATTTGCATTATCGGGGTCCCAGAAGAAGAAGAGAGAGAAAAAGGACCTGAGAAAATATTTGAAGAAATAATAGCTGAAAACTTCCCCAATGTGGGAAAGAAAAGTCCAGGAAGCACAGAGAGTCCCAGGCAGGAGAAATCCAAGGAGGAACACACCAAGAAACATAGTAATCAAATTGACAAAAATTAAAGACAAAGAAAAAATATTAAAAGCAACAATGGAAAAACGACAAATAACATACAAGGGAACTTCCAAAATGTTATCAGCTTATTTCTCAGCAGAATTTCTGCAGGCCAGAAGGGAGCAGCACAATATATTTAAAGTGATGAAAGGGAAGAACCTACAACCAAGAATACTCTACACAGCAAGGATCTCATTCAGATTCGACAGAGAAATCAAAAGCTTTACAGACAAGCAAAAGCTAAGAGAATTCAGCACCACCAGAGCAGCTTTGCAACAAATGCTAAAGGAACTTCTCTAGGCAGGAAAGAGACCAGCAACTTAAAACAACCTTGTACATATATAGACTTCTATAACAGAACCTCATGGGAACAGCAAACCCTAAAACTACAATGGATATACACACAAAAAAGAAAAAGCAACCCAAACACAACACTAAAGATGGTCATCAAACTACAAGAGAAGAGAACAAGAGAGGAAGGGGGGAAAAAAGACCTACAAAAAGAAACCCAAAACAATTAACAAAATGGCAATAGGAACATACATATCAATAATTACCTTAAAAGTAAATGGATTAAATGCTCCAACCAAAAGACACAGACTGACTGAATGGATACAAAAACAAGACCCATATATATGCTGTCTACAAGAGACCCACTTCAGACCTAGGGATACATACAGACTGAAAGTGAGGGGATGGAAAAAGATATTCCACACAAATGGAAATCAAAAGAAAGCTGGAGTAGCAATAATCTTAGCAGACAAAATAGACTTTAAAATAAAGACTGTTAGACAAAGAAGGACACTATATAATGATCAAGGGATCAATCCAAGAAGAAGATATAACAATTGTAAATATATATGCACCCAACATAGGAGCACCTCAATATACAAGGCAAATACTAAGAGCCATAAAGGGAGAAATCGACAGCTACACAATAATAATGGGGGACTTTAACACCCCACTTTCATCAATGGACAGATCATCCAGAAGGAAAATCAATAAGGAAACACAGGCTTTGAATGACACATTAGACCAGATGTAATTTTCTTTTTTGCGGTATCTTTGTCTGGTTTTGGTATCAGGATAATGGTGGCCTCATAGAATGAGTTTGGGAGTTTTCCTTCCTCTGCAATTTTTTGGAACAGTTTCAGAAGGATAGGTATTAACTCTTCTCTAAATGTTTGATAGAATTCGCCTGTGAAGCCATCTGATCCTGGACTTTTGTTTGTTGGGGGTTTTTAAATCACAGTTACAATTTCAGGCCAACATCACTGGTGGACATACACACAAAAATCCTCAACAAAATACTAGCAATCCAAATCCAACAATACATTAAAAGGATCATATACTATGATCAAGTGGGATTTATCCCAGGGATGCAAGGATTTTTCAACATCTGTAAATCAATCAGTGTGATACACTACATCAACAAATTGAAGAATAAAAACCATATGATCACCTCAATAGATGCAGGAAAAGCTTTTGACAAAATGCAACACCACTTATGATAAAAACTCTCCAGAGGGCTTCCCTGGTGGTGCAGTGGTTGAGAGTCCGCCTGCCGATGCAGGGGATGCGGGTTCATGCCCCGGTCCGGGAAGATCCCATATGCCGCGGAGTGGCTGGGCCCGTGAGCCATGGCCGCTGAGCCTGCGCGTCCAGAGCCTGTGCTCCACAACGGGAGAGGCTACAACAGTGAGAGGCCCGTGTACCGCAAAAAAAAAAAAAAAGACTCTCCAGAAAGTGGGCATAGAGGGAACATACCTCAACATAATAAAGGCCACATATGACAAACCTACAGCTAACATTATACTCAACAGTGAAAAGCTGAAAGCATTTCCTCTAAGACCAGGATCAAGACAAGGATGTCTACTCTTGCCACTTTTATTCAACATAGTTCTGAAAGTCCTAGCTACGGCAATCAGAGAAGAGAAAGAAATAAAAGGAATCCAAATTGGAAAATAAGAAGTTAAACTGTCACTGTTTGCAGATGACATGACACTATACATAGAAAATCCTAAAGATGCTACCAGAAAACTGCTAGAGCTCATCAGTGAATTCGGTAAAGTTTCAGGTCACAAAATTAATACACAGAAATCTGTTGCATTTCTACACACTAAAAACGAAAGATCAGAAAGAGAAATTCAAGAAACAACCTCATTTACCATTGTATCAAAAAGAATAAAATACCTAGGAATAAACCTACCTAAGGAGACAAAAGACTTGCCTGTACTCCAAAAACTATAAGACGCTGATGAAAGAAATCAAAGATGACACACACAGATGGAAAGATACACCATGTTCTTGGATTGGAAGAATCAATAATGTCAAAATGATTATAATACCCAAGGCAATCTACAGATTCAATGCAATCCCTATCAAATTACCAATGGCATTTTTCACAGAACTAGAACAAAAAATCTTAAAATTTGTATGGAGATACAAAAGACCCCAAATAGCCAAAGAAATCTTGAGAAAGCAAAATGGAGCTAGAGGAATTAGGCTCCCTGACTTCAGACTATACTACAAAGCTACAGTCATCAAAAGAGTATGGTACTGGGCTTCCCTGGTGGCACAGTCGTTGAGAGTCTGCCTGCTGATGCAGGGGACACGGGTTCGTGCCCCAGTCCAGGAATATCCTACGTGCCGTGGAGTGGCTAGGCCCGTGAGCCATGACCGCTGAGCCTGCGCGTCCGGAGCCTGTGCTCCACAACGGGAGAGGCCACAACAGTGAGAGGCCCGCGTACCACACACACACACAAAAAAAGAGTATGGTACTGGCACAAAGACAGAAATATAGCTCAATGGAACAGGATAGAAAGCCCAGAAATAAGCCCACGCACCTACGGTCAATTAATCTATGACAAAGGAGGCAAGACTATACAACGGAGGAAAGACAGCCTCTTCAATAAGTGGTGCTGGGAAAACTGGACAGCTACATGTAAAAAATGAAATTAGAACACTCTTTAACACCGCACACAAAAATAAACTCAAAATGGATTAAAGACCTAAATGTAAGACCGGACACTATAAAACTCTTAGAGGAAAACACAGGCAGAACAGTCTCTGACATAAATCGCAGCAAGATTGTTTTTGATCCACCTCCTAGAGTAATGGAAATAAAAATAAAAATAAATAAATGAGGCCTAATTAAACTCAAAAGCTTTTGCACAGCAAAGGAAACCATAAACAAAACAAAAAGACAACCCACAGAATGGGAGAAAATATTTGCAAACAATGTGACAGATAAGGGATTAGTCTCCAAAATTTACAAACAGCTCATGCAGCTCAGTATCAAAAAAACAAACAACACAATCAAAAAATGGTCAGAGGGAGGGTGGGAGGGAGGGAGACGCAAGAGGGAAGAGATATGGGAACATATGTATATGTATAACTGATTCACTTTGCTATAAAGCAGAAACTAACACACCATTGTAAAGCAATTATACTCCAATAAAGATGTAAAAAAAAAAAATTGTCAGAAGACCTAATGAGACATTTCTCCAAAGAAGACATACAGATGGCCAAGAGGCACATGAAAAGATGCTCAATATAGCTAATTAGAGAAATGCAACTCAAAACTACAATGAGATATCACCTCACACCAGTCAGAATGGCCATCATCCAAAAAAATCTAGAAACAATAAATGCTGGAGAGGGTGTAGAGAAAAGGGAACTCTCCTACACTGTTGGTGGGAATGTAAATTGGTATAGCCACTGTGGAGAACAGTATGGAGGTTCCTCAAAAAACTAAAAATAGAGCTACCATATGATCCTGCAATCCCACTCCTGGGCATATATCCGGAGAAAACCATGCTCCAAAAGGATACATGCACCCAATGTCCATTGCAGCACTGTTTACAATAGGGAAGACATGGAAGCAACCTAAATGTCCATCAACAGATGAATGGATAAAGATGTGGTACATATATACAATGGAATAGTACTTAGCCATTAAAAAGAATGAAATAATGCCATTTGCAGCAACAGGGATGGACCTAGAGATTGTCATACTGAGTGAAGTAAGTCAGACAAAGACAAATATCGTATGATATCGCTTATACGTGGAATCTAAAAAAAATGATACAAATGAACTTATTTACAAAACAGAAAGACTCACAGACTTAGAGAACAAACTTATGGTTAGTAGGGGTGGCTGGTGGGGGGGAGGGATAGTTAGGGAGTTTGGGATTGACATATACACACTGCTATGTTTAAAACGGATAACCAACAAGGACCTACTGTATAGCACAGGGAACTCTGCTCAACACTGTGTAACAACCTAAATGGGAAAAGAATTTGAAAAAGAATAGATACATGTATATATATAACTGAATCACTTTGCTGTATACCTAAAACTAACACAACATTGTTAATCAACTATACTCCAATATAAAATAAAAAGTTTAAAAAAAAGAGAGATGTAAGATGAATGAAGTGTCCATAGGTTGCTTGGGATTGGGACATACCTTCACAATCGTGCTTTTCATAGTGTATATCTGCCTCCCCACTGAATTAAGAGCTTCAAAGTGACAGAGACTGTGTCTTATTCATTTTTTCCAATTTTTAAAATTGTGGTAAAATCACATAAAACTTACCATCCTAACCATTTTTAAGTGTACAGTGAAAGTGTATTACTTTCATAATATTGTACAACCATCACCACCATCCATCTCCAGACCTCTTTCCACCTTGTAAAACTGAAGCCCTATATGCATTAAACAATAACCCCCATTCCTCTGAGCCCCAGCCCGTGGCCACCACCATTCTACTTGCTGTCTCTGAATCTGATTACTCTAAGTACCTCATATAAGTGGAATCATACAATACTTTTGTGACTAGTTTATTTCACTTATCATAATGTCCTCAAGATTCACCCATGTTGTAGTATATGTCAGAACTTCCTTCCTTTCTTAGTATAAGAAACATGTTGCTTTAAACCACTAAGAATATGGGGTTGTATGTTATTGTGTCATAACAAAGCCTGTCCTGACTAGTACAGCAATAAGTACCCAAAAGAATAAGAACTTATCTAGCAACTCTTCCAAGGACAGCTTTGTCATAAACCTTTGTAGCGGTAGCATGTGGACACCTTGGTTTGTCAGCTAGGAGCAGGTTCACGTTCCCTTCTTTCTAAGGATGTTTACCTGGGAATTACAAGGTGCTCACAATACATTGAGCTATAGTATTATGACAAGGCCACAGACAAATTGCCAAAATCCAGTAAATCTGAGAGGTGATGGGTTTTGAGTCTGATAAAAAATTAATTTGGTGGATATGTATGCAGACAAGCTACACTAGGGGGAATAGCTCCTGCAAAGGGTTGGAAGAAGGCCCTCATCCTCATTTCAGACAACTAGCGGTCATTCAGCTCTAATCTATCTACAGTCAGTTCTGCTCTCTCAATCTATAGGACAGTTCATAATGCAGGCACTCTGGACTCAGCTAGTTTTAGAAATGCTGGTATTAGTTATAGTGCTCATGGATGTTTCTCCACAAACTTATAGGTACAAAAATATTACTTTATTTCTATAAATCAAATTAACCTGGTTCTGAACTCCCAGTCACTTCAGGGGGAAAATATTCTCTCAGCCATCTTGGGGATGGTCATCCTTCTCCCTAGAACTGAACAAGAATCCAGGGGACTTGTGTGGCTCCCAGCAAAGGGAAGAAGAGCCTCTGGTTCCTATGATTGCTGCTCAGAAGCTCATCATCCGACCTCACACAAAGGATAGGCAGATCCATCCTTCCACACCAAAGCATGGGGACACCTCCCCATAACCCTCAAGGCCTGACTGTCTCCAGCATCCACACCTTCTATCCCACCAGAGCGCTGGAGAAGCTGCATGGAAGCAGGACACAGTTATACATCACTTAAAGGACAAAACATCCATCTCCATCCTCACCTCAGGGAAGGGCCACTTCTGCTTCCTCACTTCTTATAAAGGAAGGAATAGCTTACCCACCACACACAATTCGGCGTATCTTGAAAGGAGAGTGTCGAGAGCGTGTGCCAAGTCTGTGCACTCTTGGGCTTGCAGGAGAGAATTTCAGTGAATCCACATGAGGCTGATTAGAACCGCTTACCTGACAGATAAGAAGTACGCCTACAAAGGCCTGAAGCCTGAGCTCTTCCCATGAGTTCTCTTCCTCAGCCTCTGATCAGAGAGGTCTGATTAGCCTCCTTGACACATAACCTTCAGAGAGCCCCTGGAGTGAACCTCAGCCCTGGGAGGACTGTATTCCCAGCCTCTCAACCCAAAGGACTTGCTTGAAGCTCGGGGCGTGATGTTGGTCTTTGGATCCAGAGTCAGTTGATGACTCCTCCTTCTCAACCATGGCTCCAGCTGCAGGTGGTGAAAGCCTTTAGCCTGTGGTTCAGCACTGCCAAGCTCTGGAGTCCATGAGATAGGTGCCATACCCACCAGCAGGCAGCAGATTCATCTGCAGCCCTAAATCCTAGGCCCAGTGTGTCTAGGGAAAAGCTAGTCCCATGGACTGGGAACCCTTGGAAAAAAGGGAGGAAGACAGTTCCTGGCTTGCATTTATTTCTCCACAGGACCTGAAGCAGCCCTCTAAACCTCATCTTGGCTCTTCCAAACACCCCTGACTCCACCTAACATCCTCAGGGAGCTAGGTCATTCTCTCTGTTGCTTGCCCATCCCTACCTCAACCAGGACCTGGTATTTTACATCACTCCAGATGGACCTCTCTGGGACCACACCTTCTCTGTACTGGTCATACAGATTGCCATGTCACAGCAAGGTCTGTCCCTGGGACCCATCAAACAGAATTTTTAAATTGCAGAAATATTTCTTACTGCTTTGATTGCTAGTTTTTCCTCCAGTTGATGAAAATGATCTTTAAAAATTCCAACCTTGGGCTTCCCTGGTGGCGCAGTGGTTGAGAGTCCGCCTGCTGATGCAGGGGACACGGGTTCGCGCCCCGGTCCGGGAAGATCCCACATGCCGCGGAGCGGCTGGGCCCGTGAGCCATGGCCGCTGAGCCTGCGCGTCCGGAGCCTGTGCTCCGCAACGGGAGAGGCCACAACAGTGAGAGGCCCGCGAACCGCAAAAACAAACAAAAACAAAAACAAAAAAATTCCAACCTTGGCTCTACTACAACCAAAAAGGCAAGTTCAATCCCCACACCTGTGAGATAGGACCTCTGTGCAGTTGACCAACAACAGGCTGTTGTAGCCATGACCGCCCCCCTCTGACAGGGGCAGAGTAGCCAGGAGGGACAAGGCCCAGCCGATTCCTAAAGGAGCCCTCTCCTGCCATCACTTGTGGGGCTACTGGGGAAAGGTAGGGAGCCAGGAGACTCCTGGGAAAAGATGTGAGTCTGCCTCCTGCTGGGTTAGGGCCAGTGGTATGCTGGAATTCACTTGGTTCATCAGAGTGAACAGGGAGCATCTCTTTCTGGCTCTACTTTCAGTAAGGTCACGTGGGTAGCAGCAAACCACTGGTTAGGGGTGACAAGCTGAGAGTCACAACTTATGGACCAGGGACCAGAACCAAAAACAGAGGGTAATTTCAGAGTGAAGGCCAGAAAGTGGGCAATCTTTAGAGTCTGGAGGTAAACACAAACACAAGCCCCATCCCCACCCTCTCCCTGCCTGCTTTTATGCGCAAAAGCCAGTCAGGTCTCTGGTTGCCAGAATCCTCACAATTCTACCTGCAGGAACCCTGCGCCCTTCTTCACCTCCCTTATCATTGGATCCTCTCCCATCCCACACCCCCACAGTCCAAAGATAATGCAATCAGTTATTCACACTTATCTCTTTGGGATCTGGTTTCACATTTCCATGCTATCACTCACTCTTGGGGCTTGAACTTTCCACAGCCTAAGACGTGGCTCTCCTCCCTTCGTGTCTATTTCCATCCTTCCTCGGTTTTCCTACATTCCTCATCCCATCTTCCTCCAACCAGAGCCACTACCCAAGGACCAAATGCCCCAAATCCACTGTGATCTGGTTCCCCCTCCTTGGGAAACTCTTCTCCCCTTTTCACAGAGATCCCAGATCCTACTGAAATCTCCCATTTCCCTTCATTCCTCAAAATGAAACTAACCCATAACCTCAAGAGAGCAGAGTGAGTGAGGATAAACCAATGAATACAGAGCCCCCCCCATTCCCATAGAGAAAGACCAATAAGGTCGCCAAGACATCTGAAGATTATGAAAATGACAGCCCCTGCCTCCCAAAACCTAGACACTAGCAGCTAAGATCTCACCAGAGATGCCCCAGGACAGGATGTCTGTGTGAGGCAATGACTCTCCTCCCACCAAATGAGGCTTAAAGTGACTGCATATGTCATGCTTATCAGATGGTTAAGCTATATGATTATGGCAGAATAGGCCAATTTTTACAATAACAACCTCTACTGGTATAGAGAGTGCTTTATTGTTTACATGTTCTCTCATTTAATCCTTGCAGCAACCCTGAGGTAGGTACTATTATCCCCACTTTACAGATGAGTAAACCATAGTTCCAAGGTTAGATTACTTGCTGAGGAACATACACTTATTAATGGCAAAACCATTGATAATTCAAAACCCAAGGGGACTCTTGAGTAGTTCACAGGCTGCTGCCAAGGCAAGTAGAGCTGAAAACTTCAACTGGGAAAGGCTGGACCATTCACTGGAGCTCAAGGGAGTCCCTCAGCAGGGATGAATGAGGCACATTCACAGGCCAAGACAGGAACTGAGCAGGAGAAGCCTAGAGCATCTGAGAGTTGTGAAGCAGGAAGAGGTCTTTAAATTTGGTGAGAGCTGACAGTGTCTTCAAATATGCACAGAGCCCACCTTCCAGGAAATGGAGCAACAAGAAGGTATCCAGTGGCTGCCAGTCCAGGGGCTGGCCAAAGGGCAGGAAGAGCTGCCCCTGCCTGTCACCACCTCAGCTTGGCCAACATGTGGTGACCTTGGGGCAGTGGTCCTTTAACTTTGTTAAGGCTTGAGAATCTAATGAGAGTCACAAAGCAAGCCCCACCACCACCAGAAAAATACAGACACACATATACAGACAGCATCTTGCATGCAATTTCAGGGAGGCCATGGACCCCAGGTGAACCCCTGCTTTAGAGCAAGGGTATCAACCTGAGTAAAGTCATAAAGTCACTGATATAAACCTATCTTTGTGCGGCTTGTATTTCCCATGATTGTTCCACTTTTTTCAATCCCCTGATATTTAGAATGTTGTGAAGTTTTAATGGAAGCCAAGGAAAGGGTTCTAGCCAGAGAAAGAGCAGCTGTAAATGGCAGTGGTGGCAGCCAGGAGGCAAAAACAAAGAGAAAGATGGGGTCAGATGTACCATTGCCTTTGCCACCCAGAAGTTCACTTTGGGAGTTTTTCTCTACTCAACAGAAGGGCTGTGAGAGGTGATGGAGACAGGGAAGTGGTTTTCTCCTTTTAGAAAGGAGAGCCATTCCCTCACTGGCTACAGGGTCTAAAGTCCTGTAGGTATTGCCCTCATTCCAACCTGACCCTCTCAACCTCCCATGAATACACCAGAGCATCGGCCTAGTCATCCATGCACATGTGTCCAGGTCACCTATGAACATCCGTGTATTTACACATGCTCTTTCATGGAAGAAGGAAAACTGGGATGGGGTAGATCTCAGGGCAGAGATTGCATATTGCAGTTTGGGAATCATGCACTCTCCACAGAGAATCAGATAAACTGGGAGAACCAGCAAAAGGAGTCAGTGCACATTAGCCCCCTAGCACTTCCACGGCTTCGCCTTCTGGCCAGGGCCCAAACGGAAAGCAAAGTCACAGCGATGCCCTGGGGCCTAGCCCCAAACTAATGGGTCCAAGATAGTGGGCTGAAGGGGTCATAGGGGTTGAGAGGGCAGGGGCAGGAAAAGTCCCGATTCACTGCAAGAGCAATTCTGATCTCTTATGGGAATCAGGCAAAGCCCTGGCCCTGAGCCCATCCAGGCCCAGAAAAGGCAGACAGGGAATTTGAAGTGATCATTCAAAAGCCAAAGAAAACTCAGAGGCCATGACGATCTTCCATGACCATCGACCCCCAAGTGTCCAATGGTCATTCCATCCAGTGGTCACTCGTGCACTAGTGGTTATTTGCCCAGCCCTAGATGGATGTTTCATCACACGTGGCAAGAGGAGCCCCAGTTAACCGAATGTGGGGTGGGCTCGGGCAAGCATCAAGCAGAAAGGGTGGAGGGAAGCCACCAAAGCCACTGCCCCGCTTGGCCAGGGCCAGGGGCAGCCGCTCATCTTCAGGAGAGGGAGAGGGAGGGTCCTGGCTGTAGCTTGTGGTCCCAGATGGTAGGACCCCCAGGTCCAAGCCCACCTTGTCTCTAGCCAGAAGTTCCCTCTGTCGTTGTCGCTGCTGACGCTGACCAATCAGAAGGAGGGTCAGGGATGCTGCAAAAACTCCAAGGAAGAAGCCTGCCAGTCCAGCCCCCACTATGTGAGCCTGGCTTGGAGCACCCCGCTGGCTGCCCCATACCAAGCTGTAAGCAGCTACCACACGAGCTGCCCCACCTTCCTGACATTCACAGGCATAAGCACCCATGGCCCCTGGGGATATCACCACTTCTAGCCCATCCCGCCGGGGGGTGAGTGCAGTTACTCCGCTGGGCTGGTGCCACACACAGGATGCCCAGGCTGAGCTCGGGGAACATGGTAAGACCACATGTGCAGCTGTAGCCACAGGAACTTCAAACACCACTGGGTGTTCTGCAGAGACAGCAAAAGCACAAAAGCTGGTGAGGCTGTAGGTTGGAGGTGTTAGAGAGAAATGTGGGGTGATACGAGATATGAGAAGGGGCCATAGTACACCAAGCTAAAAAGGGGATTCCCAAAGAGAGTAAGCCTGCCATAACTTCCAGGATACAAGTTTTAAACTAGGTCCAAAAACATAACTTTCTAGGCCCTTTACATCCACTCTACCCACATTCCCTAAACCATACAGACCTCCAGGCTCTTTAGGACACAAAGAAGAGACATCCGCTGACTCTATGTCTTGAACCAGCCTATAAAGAAGAGAATACTTGATAAATCCAGTGTCAACACCCCCTCTACCCGCCTCATTACTGAACATTCACTCGCCAATTGCACCTCCCATCATCTTATAAATCACCTCTAGAATTATCAGTCAACATTCTTTTCATCACTAAATTTTTCCCCAATACCTCTTATACTCATGACATTTGCCATGTCAAATTCTACAAATATTTCTAGCAGACTACAGAGAATTAAATTTGCACTAGGTCTGTCAGAAAGATGTTTGGTGGGGTACTTTGAAAGAAACACAGGAACCTTCCAAGAAGTATAGCTGGTGGTCCACAACCACAAGATTTCTCTGGAAATCTCTGTTAAAAAATTTCTCTGTTAAGAGAAAGAGAAAACTTCTTTTCTATCAAAGCTAATCTAAATTCTGTGAGGGTCAGTGAGATGACTTTCTGTTTCACAAAACACCTCAGCTAAAGATACATCTGTGGCTGTCACCAGCACTCAGTTGGTACTGAATACAATGAGAATGAAATCACCTAGAGAGTGCATGAAAGTGTAAAGAGAAGGACTGAACCCAGGGGAATATCAACATTCAGAAGCTGGATGGAAAAGGAACCAGTAAGGGAGACAGACTGGAGAGTGAGGTAGGGAGAAAAACCAGGAGAATGCAGAGTCATAGAAGGCAACAGGATAGAGTTTTTCAAGGAAGGAAGGAGGGAAGTTGTCAACTGTGAAAACACTTCTAAGAGCACTTGTAAAATGAAAACTGAGGGACTTCCCTGGCAGTCCAGTGGTTAAGACTCCACGCTTCCATTGCAGGGGGTGCGGGTTCGATCCTTGGTCGGGGAACTAAGATCCCACATGCCGCGTGGTGCGGCCAAAAAAAAAAAGAAAATGAAAACTGAGAAGCATATGGCAACATGGAAATCAACCAGTCAGGGCAGGTCCAGCAGGGAGGCAGGGATATTGATGAGGACAGAGAGATGGTTAGTATGGACTGACAGATGGACACACAAGTGACACTAAGAAACACAGAGAGAGACAGAGAAAGAGAGAGAGAGAGAGGGCAGCATTAACCCATGAGAAACAGACACAGACATATGGATAGGCCAGAGCCTGGGGACATCAGGCAAGGAACCAGTGCCACCACCCTCACCCTTCATGCTCTCCAGTGTGGGCCACACACGCAGCTAGCCGAACGCTCCAGGCACAGACAGGGTCTCGGGCCAGAATGCACTCTGAGCAGCTCTGTAGACGGCCACAGTTGGTCGTGTTCACTTGTGTCACCTCAGTACGGGAGCCAACCAGGAGCCAGCTCTACAGAAAGGGAGTGAGGAAGAGAAACACGCTGGATCTCCCAGACTTCAATGTCACAGATTGGCTCTGGACTCAGATATCTCCCCACCAGACTCACCAATATCTACAACTCACTTGATACAATTTCATATTCTCAACTGGCTGTGGCTCTGGGAATAAGGCCAGATCCTCAAGAACACTGAGCTGGGCTCCAATTTGCACTGCTCGGTGGAGGTGTCCATCCTCTAGGAAGCAAGCAAGGGGCAAGACATAATAACATAACTGTACCTGTGCCTGGGACTCTGACACCTGTATGCACGGGACCCTCTCTATGGCGACAACCTGTGTGCACTGGATGGGCAACTTGCTTGGCTATTAAACATACCTGTCCCCAGATAGAGCACATCATACTCTTCCCCTGAGAGGCCGGGCACCCTGTGGGCCATGACTCTGAGGTAGGTTGTATCTGTAGTGACCAGCAAGGGGTGGCCATCAGCTGGAAACACTGGCTTGTCCATGAGTGGGTGGTCCCGGATGAAGGTGAGCACACGGTCAGGAAGGAAGAGTGACGAGCCAAACTGCTGGAGTTTCATGTTGTTGGTGATGCACTAAAGGAAACACAGGATGAATGACAAAGGTTCCCAGGGGCCAGGAAGTGTCTGTGATGCTTAGTTGGGCTCTTGTCCTAATGGGGCAATTCAGGCGTGAGGTGAAGAACTGCCCCAGCCCCCTCACCTCTCCAGGTCTGGGCTGGGGTACATCATTGTCCATGACAGGCAGTCCCCTGTTGCAGTCATGTTTAAGCTCTCTGAAGGGACCATTCAGCACTGTCCGAATGTCTTGTGGTCGGAAGGAACCCTGAGAGGCTGGGCACCCTGTGGGCCATGACTCTGAGGTAGGTTGTATCTGTAGTGACCAGCAAGGGGTGGCCATCAGCTGGAAACACTGGCTTGTCCATGAGTGGGTGGTCCCGGATGAAGGTGAGCACACGGTCAGGAAGGAAGAGTGACGAGCCAAACTGCTGGAGTTTCATGTTGTTGGTGATGCACTAAAGGAAACACAGGATGAATGACAAAGGTTCCCAGGGGCCAGGAAGTGTCTGTGATGCTTAGTTGGGCTCTTGTCCTAATGGGGCAATTCAGGCGTGAGGTGAAGAACTGCCCCAGCCCCCTCACCTCTCCAGGTCTGGGCTGGGGTACATCATTGTCCATGACAGGCAGTCCCCTGTTGCAGTCATGTTTAAGCTCTCTGAAGGGACCATTCAGCACTGTCCGAATGTCTTGTGGTCGGAAGGAACAGACAGCAGAGATGGCAGCCCCTTCCCTGGAAGAGTCACAGGTTGGAGCTGGATATTTAGCGGGAACTAGGGGAGGCAACTCATCCCCTGTCAAATGAGATGACCCATGAGAAACGCACGGGAGCTACGCAGCCTGCTTCATGGCAGAAGGAGCAGGGCTCCACGGAGAGTCCACCCCAACTGGAGAACGCACTGACCTGCACCAACCTCAGGTATCTCCCACCCTGTAACTCTCCACATCAGGACCCCCTCACCACTGGGAGGAAAAGATGCCATAAAAGATGGGCGTCCCCGCTCCATGCTCAGGTCGAAGAATGACCATGTCCTGCAGGACACTGGAGGCCCGGCCATGCTCAGGCCCTGGACACAGAAGGTCAGCCTTCAGAAAAGTCGTCCATCTCTGCCGGAGGGTCTTCCGGCCCCCAAGGTCCCCCTGGGGTGACAAGTACATAGGAAGTTCTCTTTAGAAGACCAACATTAGAGGAGGACTGTGGAGACCAATACAAGTTTCCCCCAGACACAGACAGATAGGGAGACAGATGCATAGAAATGCAAGGACAGAGATACAGAGTAACTGAGAAGGACAATGAGGTATGGGGTGGGCAGGATCACAACAATGATGTTTATTGTGTTTATTGTGCACTTATAAAGTTCTGCACTACATGCTTTACATAAGTTACCTCGTTTAGTCCTCAAATCGACACTGCCAGACTCACACAGGCAATAAGCAGTGTAGCAGGGACTTGAACCCAGGTCTGTCAACAGTTCCTTCCTTTAAACTCTACACTACAGTGTCACACGGGATAATAAGTGGGTAAAAGAGGCCAGAGCCCTTTTGCCACATTCCTCAAGCTCCCAGAAAAGTAGTCACTGCCCATCAAAAAAGAAGAAAGAGGAGAAATACAAAGACAGAGACCAGAGGAAAAGACAGGAGGACAGGCAGAGCAGAAAACAAGACAGACAGCTGGGATCAGGGTCTTACCGCACACACACGGGCCACCCTCGGGACCTTAACGTGTTCGTATGAATCAAAAGCTCGGGAAATCTCCGTAAAGAAGAAGTAGATTTCATCGTCTCCGGCTTCATCTCCCCACTCGGCTGGGCTCAAGGCCACTGCTGCAACAAAGGCTGGGGCTGGGGAGACCCGCAACCTCAGATCCCACAGATATAGCCTGGAGCCACCCAGCCTCCACCCACTCTGTCCCCAGAGCAGCACCACCCCCCTCTGCCCTCTCCCCACCGTTAAGCCAGGATGGCAAGGTCTCTGTCCGAATCCAGTCCTCAGCACGACCCACAGCCCGGGAGATAATCGGCTCCGTCCCCAGGTAGTTTTTCACAGTGGCAACATAGAGCATGCCCCCTGCAGGGTGACAGGGAGGAGGTGGACTGTCAGACTCACTGAGGAAACTTTCAGAAAGGGTCACAGGCAGAGCAGGGAGCAAAGCAGGGGCAAGAACCCTCAGGGGCTGAGCACACATTAAGTGCCAGGCAATGCTAAGCACGACATGCATTACCTCACTTAAAATAAACAGAAATAAAGTGCTCCGGGGCAGCAACGGAAACAGTGTTAAGGAAAAACTGCTGGAATGTTCATGTATATGAAGGAAGAATAGAAGCTATCCCTGTGGAAAGCAAGATTTTTTTTGTTGGTCTGTTTCTTGCTGTTGTCATTTTTAAGGACTTTTCTACCCTATAATTACATGGCAACTTTCCAGGAAGAGGTTTGCTTTGCAGCATGTTCCCACCTTACTTAAGTTCTCCCACTATGGTAAATGTCTGAGGGAATTACTGTTCTTTCTGAGTATTAGGGGGTGTATACTGCCCTGGAACAAGTTACAACTTTAGGGTATACTAGCATCATTTAGGGAATTGATCAAAATGCAGGTTCCTGGGCCTCGGGCCCAGCAATTCTCACTCAGTAGGGTTGGGGGTTGGCCCAAGAACTACATTTCAAACAAGCAGTCAGAGTTACTCTGATGTGGGTGATTCAAACCTCACTTTGAGAAACACCAACCTAGGGGATTTCTGGATATTTCACAGCCAGCCAGAGGAAACAAAGAGGAACAGATCCTCCCTCCTGGTTCAGTGGAGGTGCAGAGGTGCTCTAGGGATGGTGGGGATTGGAAAAGAGAGAAATCAGAGGCATTCTGGGAAGGAAGGGGAGGTGCAGTTCTGTGGGCTGAATGTGAAAGAACTATAGCCACTCTGAGCAACACCACCAAGGGCTCAGACATGAGTGGAGACAATGACTCAGGGAACAAGAAGGTCACAAACCCCTGGTGAAGTCTTGAGTATCACAGAGACTATGGAGAGAACAGAGAAGAACAGAGAAGCATTCCTTCACCACCTACTACGTAAGAGGCACTGCGCTGGGTGCTAAGCACATCACTGTCCCCCCCCCAAATTTCTCATTTGAGTCCAGAAGACAAACGTAATCAGATACCAAGAGGCGTGGACTCACAGATGTGTGTAGGAGCACAGAGGAGGACCCAGCCACATCTAACTGGGGGAGCAGCAACTCAGAGGTCACATCTGAGCTGGCTCTGAAGAATGAGCAATTTGCCAGGTAGAAGGACTTCTGGAGGAAGACAGGCAAGTGGGGAAGAGGGAAGCCATGTTCAGGGATGTGGGGCACTCTCCATGGCTGGAGCTCCAGCGAGGCACAGGGGCTGCTGGGCAAGTGAGCAGAGATGAGCTAGAGATGCAGATAGGCAACCAATTGTGATGAATCTGCTCTTCCATGCCAGGAAAATGTGGACTTTATCCTAAAGGTGAGGGCAAAACTGCAGAGATTTTCTTGAGGAGGCATGATGTAATTAGTTTTGTTTTTTAGGAATAAAATGCTAGTTATGCCTTCACACAGTCCTGGCAAGAACAAAGAAGGACTAAGGCACTGGTAGAGGAAAGAAAGGGGCTGGATTTGGGAGATATTTCTGAGGTAGAGCCCATTAACAAGATTTGAACATCAGTTGAATATGAGATGTGAAAGAATGGAGTAAAGTAATGTCTCTAAGGTTTCCGCTTATAAGATGGATAATAATAGATTATGATATTATGAACCAAGCAAAGAAATGACATAAGGCTCATAAAGAAGGTGGCTGGAGAGGAGGTGAGTTCAGTTGTTGGACCCACTAAGGTTGACGCACATTTGGGACATCTGGTTGGAGTCGCTGGAAGGCAATCGAACAGAAGGGTGTGGACAATAGGGCCAGAGTCAGGCAACCTAGAAGTCATGCTTAAGTTACCACAGGAATGTGAAAGCCAGGGAGAAAAGGAAAGCGAGAGAGAGCCCTGGGGCACCATCATTTGAAGGCAACTCAGAAGAGCACTGACTCAGAAGAGTCAGAGAGGCTGGAGAAGCAAGCAAGGCTGGAGTGCTGGAGGCTGGTGCCCAGAAACCCCAGCAAGAGCCGCGGGGTCATGTGCACTGAGGGAGGCAGCAGAGGGCAGGGCCACCTTGAGGGAAGCACTACGTCCTGGGCTCACAGATGTTCCTGTGAAGCTGCATGTCTCAGGCATTGAAATGATAACCACTAACACTTAAAAACACTTAATGCAAAGCAAGAAAAGGGTCAGGAGCCCTCTGAGGGCAATAGTAAAGAATTAGAAACCCCCTTCCTTACTGGGTGGGAGGGAAGACTATACTATCACTCGAGTTTGTGAAAAGAATCCAAGCACTTTGGAGTCAGGAAGGCTTGGGTTTGAACTCTGAATACTTATTAGTAGTATGATCTTAGGCAATTACCCTTCCTAAGCCTCAGGTTCCTCAAATGTAGAATGGGGATAATACCACCTTCCACCCAGAGCAATGCTGAGGGTTAAATGAGATAAAAAGAGAGCCCCGGGTAGGGCCTGGCACATGGCTGGCATTCAATATGTGTTAGGAACCTCAGGGGGCCATATGCTTGATTTGTTGCCATAAGGTAGGGGGGGCACAACTATAAAATGGCATCCCATTCCCTTCCAGAGTATTTCATGAGGGAGAAAATCAGATTTTGGGCAAAGTTTCTGGCAGCTAATGGAGCAGCAAATAAGCCAATCCTCAGTAGTTCCAGGGGGAAAAACATGACACAGAAGCCAGAATTGAAATAAAAATTTTCCTAAAAGCATTATACACGAAACACTCTAAAACTGAAACTATTGACAGGAGCTGTGTCATGGATACCCTGAGAATGGGGGAGATGTGGTGGAAGAGACAGTTATGAATATTTTGGAAGCATGACTTGATGTGTTTGAGGGGGAACACTCATAAATATTCTGGAAATGGTAAAGGACCGCAGATAACAATGCAAGGACCCAGTGGTGGATGGAGGTGAAGTCCCAAAACTTTCTAAGGGGTTAAATGGGGGCAGTCAGCAACTCTGGAGCCTAGGATCGCTGAAGAGCACACTCACTCAGCGGAGAGAGCGGAGGGTCACAAAGGGATAGCAGGAGGGATCAGACACTTTGGGAGGGAGTAGCAGGGCTTCAGGTGTTCCATGAGTACTAAGGGGCTTACAACACAATCTTCACACACACACAGAGGAAAAGGAACAACAGCCATCACAATCACGAGGGCAGAAGTCCACAGGAGGACACAAGATCACCACGTGCCCTGAATTTTTCAGAACAGTCAATTTCAAATTTTCTGTTGCACCGTTCATATAATGAAATATCCCTGTATGTGCAGTTGTTTGGCAAGTTATTACTGACTAGATCAAGCTAGCAAACATGAAAACATACATCTGCTATTGGCAAAAGATGATATGCCAAAGAGAGCGATGCCCACGGTATTGAGTTTAGTGAACAAGGTGGTTAGAAAAAAACACATGGTATAATTCAACCCTATTTTTAAAAAATATGTATATATGTCTGTAGGCACAGGAAAGATTGAAGGAGCTACAACTGGACAGTGTTACTGATGTTTGTTTCTGACTAATGAAATTACAAGTGATTTTTATTTTCTCCTCTCTACTTTTCTGTATTCACTGAACATTTTTTGTAGTTAGCACCTTTTACTTTTATAACCCCCCAAATTAAGATACTGTCATTTTGGAAATATGAGGAAAAACAAGATTGAAAGCCACAAAGATGAAGAATCACAGCCAAAGAAAAATGACAATTATGTGCAGAAATAGATCTCTACTTGCTCAGATGTAAAGCCTGCGAACACAGACCTCCCAGATATGTTAGCAACCCAACACTGACAGACTAGGATATAAGCCATGGCAGTGAATATTTCACTACACCCTGAAGGGGTTCAAATTTTCACTCTGGTATCAAAATGCTCACTTTTAAAGAAGGTTTATAATAGGAATTATCACTCATTATCTTTAAAAAGAGGGTTTTAAACATGCCCTAGCCTGCCTTCTTCCACTCTCTTTTCTTCTCATGGTCAGAGCTTTGCAGGATAGACAGCTCCTGACCTAATATTCTCTCTTTCCTTATCTAAGGTTTATGCCAGCTGGATACCTTTTTTTTTTCCTTTTTTTTTTTAAACAGGCTATTATCAGGACATAATTACAGATCATTGGAGATGCAGTGTTCACTCTACCTTTTCCTCTCCTGGCATATAGGATTTCTGTAACTGTCTTGTTCCGATGTGTGAATGCTGTCTTGGGGTACACACTCACGGATTTAAGAGATAAGCTTGACCCCAAAATGCTGGCAGCACCCAGTGCACCTGGAACACATACAGGGCTCCTTGGCAGATGCAGTAATCACAAGATGCAATGAGACCAAAAGGAGACAAGAAAAACACAAGATGGGTTCCCAAAGAGAAAGCAAAAGCTCCCTTCTTCTGCTCTTCTTTATAAGAGCCCTATTTATTATTGAATGTGATAGGGAGGACCAAAGATGACAAATCACCGCCTCTAGCTTGGGTACCTTGGTGGGTAATGGCACTATGCACTCAGAGAAGGGGACACTGGTCGAGGAGAAGGTTTGGGGGAGGTGAGTGAAGATGATGAGCTCAGTTTGGGACATGCTGACTTTGAGATTCCTGTGGGACATCTAAGTGGAGATGTCTGGAAGGCAGCTGGATATGTGGTCTGTAGCTCCAGATAATGTATGGGAGGCATCAGAATCTGGTAGAAACAGAATCCATGGGGCTAGTTTTGGGAGATCTGGAAGGCGTCAAATTTGGGAGACATCAGAATGCAGTGCAAACAGAATCCATGGAGCTGGCTGAGATCACAATTACAAAGAATGCAAGAGAAGAGGATCTTAGGTGGAAGTCTAAGGAACATTTAAAGGATGAGCAGAAGACAAAGATGCTGCAAAGAAGACTGAGAAGGAATTGCGGATGTTCTTAGGCTAATGTGAACATTACTGTCAAAATATTTGCATTTTTCCGAATTGGAATAGTGCAGATAGAGACACTGAGATCATTTTTGTTAATTTTATCTCAGTGGAGTACAGATAAATGTCAAATTTGAAGACAAGATACCTGAGACCTTTTCCTAAAGAAATACAAGTGCCAATAAACACATGAAAAGCTGTTCGACCTCACTAATAGAAATGTAAATCAAAAACATCAAATTGGACTCTGGAGAAAGCCACTGTTTTATGTTTATTAACTATATTTTTGGGGCTAACTGGCTGTAATGAAACAGACCCTCTCATCACTGCTGGTAGGACTCACTGGAGAGAAATTTGGCCAAATCCATCAAGTACTATAAAAATCTTTTATATCCTTTGGCCCAGCAATCCTACTTTTTGGATTGACTCATGCAATTAATTAGATTCATGTAAAGGATTTACATAAAAATTTCTGTAAAAGGATTCCTTATGCAGCATTATTTATAAAAGCAATAATTTATTTTAAAATCTGAATGTATAATTATATGGGAATAATTAAATAAGTGTGCTACATTCATACGATGAAAAAGTATACAATCACTAAAAATCAAGTTTTGAATAATTAAACAAATTCTATGATGGAAAATGTTCAGTATACAATAAGTGAAATATGCATGACAATTCCAATTTATTATAAATACGCACACATGCGCGCACACACACACACAGAGTATGAGAAAATACTCCGAAATAATAATAGTGGTTACCTGATGATGACTGAATTACAATAAACTTTTCACTTTCTTCTTTATACATTTCTATATTTTCTCAATTTTCCACAATGCACATTGCAATTTTTATAATTTAAAATAAGAAATACTCCCACCATTATATTCTAGTATTTTCATTACTAAAAGCTCTTTTCTTTCAAAATATGTCTATTATCCTTAAGGACATTTGTATAGCTCCTAACTGGGAATTTTGGTTCTAATTCTTAGATAATATTGCCACTATCTTCTATGCTGCTATTTTCAAAACAAGGGCCAGTAAGACAAAATGGATCAACATTAAAAGTTCCAACTAGGGCGTCCCTGGTGGCGCAGTGGTTGAGAGTCCGCCTGCCGATGCAGGGGACGTGGGTTCGTGCCCCCGTCCAGGAAGATCCCACATGCCGCGGAGCGGCTGGGCCCGTGAGCCACGGCCGCTGAGCCTGCGCGTCCGGAGCCTGTGCTCCGCAACGGGAGAGGCCACAACAATGAAAGGCCCGCGTACCGCAAAAAAAAAAAAAAAAATTCCAACTAAATATTGGCATTATGTCAGACCAAGAAAAAATTTATATTATAGCCCTATAAAAAACTTCAGAGGAAAACTTATAATATTGATATTGACTATGACTTGCATCTGAGACAGAAAAAGCCATGGAGGTTCTATGTCTTGAGCTAGCCATTCTAAACTGTTAGAAAGTGATTTCTGACACCTCCATCAATTATCAGCTGAAAGGCAACACTAAATTTCATTACCTGGGGGGGAAAAAAAGACTTAACCTGTTTGAAAATGTTCTTTGTTATACAACTATCTTATCTATGAAATTTGTATTCTTAAACTACATGCTGTGTTCCACTTGCTGAGAGAACACAGAGAAATTACACACAGATGGCTAAATGTACTTAAAGATACTGCTTGAAACAAAGTATTTTAATTATTTCAGATTGTTGCAATTGAGAAGTCATTTTGTTGATAAACAATTATGTAGAATCAAGAGACATTCATAACTGCTAAACCTGTGAAATCTTTCTTAATGATCTTAATGACTGGTTCAGCGTTTTGCCAAAGATGCTTGATATAAAGCTAAGAAAAATAAACTATTGACTAAACTTTTATTGAAATATGTATGCATATAAACAAGGTCTCACTGACTTCAACTGTAGATGAATGATTAAAAATGACAACTCAAATATCATATTTACTAGATATATACTAGATATATACTAGATATATATACTAGATATATACTTTATGTTCATTTTCAAAAACTTTTGTTATTTCATTACGTTTCAGAAAAGGTAAATCATTAACTGAATGACTAAGAGTGACTTTTTAATATATAAATTTATTTATTTTATTTATATTTATTTTTGGCTGCATTGGGTCTTCATTGCTGCGTGTGGCATTCCTCTAGTTGCGGCAAGCGAGGGCTACTCTTCGTTGTGGTGTGCGGGCTTCTCATTGCGGTGGCTTCTCTTGTTGAGGAACACAGGCTCTAAGTGCACAGGCTTCAGCAGTTGTGGCTTGTGGGCTCTAGGGCTCAGTAGTTGTGGCGCACAGAAGCAACCTCAGCATGTGGGATCTTCCCGGACCAGGGCTCGAACCCACATCCCCGGCATTGGCAGGCAGATTCTTGACCACTGTGCCACCAGGGAAGCCCAAGAGTGATTTAATTTGTGCAGCTTTTAAGACTTTTCCTACAAATAAAGTCATGCATAAGGAAAGAGTTTAGCGTCCAGTGGTTGAGGCTTTGTCTTCCAATGCAGGGGGTGCGGTTCGATCCCTGGTCGGGGAGCTAGGATCCCACATGCCTCGCCGCCAAAAGGCCAAAGCATAAAACTGAAAGCAATAGTGTAACAAATTCAATAAAGACTTTAAAAATGGTCCATAACAACAATAACAAAGTTTCAGGTTAGATCTTATAACCCAATTTTTGTTTTT
This sequence comes from Lipotes vexillifer, assembly GCF_000442215.2. Classification (NCBI taxonomy): domain Eukaryota; kingdom Metazoa; phylum Chordata; class Mammalia; order Artiodactyla; family Lipotidae; genus Lipotes; species Lipotes vexillifer. The sequence goes on along the minus strand of NW_006786770.1, from coordinate 952,653 downwards.
CATAAAATATTGTGCAATATTTAAATTAAAATTTATACTGTCCAATATTTTATAATAAGGTTCGCAGCAACTTTAGTGAAGGAAGAAAAAGACAGTGTGATAAATGATGCTAAGTCAACTGAACAGTTAGTCGGGAAAAATCAATTTTGATTCCCTTCTCATGTCATCTGCCAAAATAAGTTTCAAATAAATCAGAGTTAAAATGTTTGGGAGGGGCTTCCCTGGTGGCGCAGTGGTTGAGAGTCTGCCTGCTGATGCAGGGGACACGGGTTCGTGCCCCAGTCTGGGAAGATCCCACATGCCGTGGAGCGGCTGGGCCCGTGAGCCATGGTTGCTGAGCCTTCACGTCTGGAGCCTGTGCTCCACAACGGGAGAGGCCACAACAGTGAGAGGCCCGCGTACTGAAAAAAAAAAAAAAAAATGTCTGGGAAAAAAAATTTTAAGAAGGAAAATTTTATCTGCTCTCTAACTGAAGAAGGATTTAGCTTAAAAAATACAATCAAAAGGAAAAGGTGTAGATTGGAATACTAATATCCTACCTGATAATTGGCCCAAGAACATAAGCAGAGGATTGACCAAAGCAGAAACAAAAATAAGTACTAAAACATGAAAAATGTTCAACTTCACTAATATTCAAAAAAATACAAATTAAAACAAGGTGCTGGGACTTCCCTGGTGATCCAGTGGTTAAGAATCTACCTTCCAATGCAGGGGAAGCAGGTTCGATCCCTGGTTGGGGAACTAAGATCCCACATGCCACAGGGCAACTAAGCCCGCGCACTGCAACTACTGAGTCCATGCACTCTAGAGCCTGTGCATCACAAGTAGAGAGAAGCCTGCAGCCACAGTGAAGAGCCTGCATGCCACAACTAAGACCTGACACAGCCAAATAAATAAATATATTTTTTAAAAGGTGCTATTTTTAGCCTTGAATTAGCACACACACACACACAAAAAAAATGTTTAATGACAACAAAACAGTGCGGTGAAATTTATGTGAAAAAAACTCTCATTTACTGCTGATTTAGGGTATAAATTAGTATACCCTTTCTAAAAACTCAATTAGCAACAGATAATGAGCTGTAAAATATTCACATCCTTTAATATAGTAATCCATTTCCAGGAGTCTTAAGGAGACAACCTAAAATGAGGATAAAAATTTATGTGCAAAAATGTTCATTACAGTATTAGAGACAATAGCAAAAACTTTGAAGTGAACTAAATAAACTTGAAAATAAATTTACATAAATAATTTGGAATTCTTTAATTAAATTATGGTATGCTCACAGGTTGAGTTACATAATGTCATTAAAATTTTTCTTCACAAAGAATTTTTAAATTATATAGAAATGCCTACGATATAAAGTCACATGACAATATTCAAAATTATATCCATGTAGCATGACATTTAGAAGTTTCATAAAACATACACTCATAAAATTTCTGTTCACCTGCTTGTTTTATACTCTCATGAGAAAAATCGTTGGGTTCTCACTGAATTTGGAGAGTGCGTGTGGAGTAGTCTAACCTAAAATACAGGCTATGTGGCACACAAACAGTTCACTTTGTGGCTACCAAAGAATTAGTCAATCATTCTCCAGAAAAGATTTAGGCATAATCTGTGATAGAACCATTGAACACTTGAGCAACTCTATATGTATATATAGTTTGTTTGAAGGAAGTAACAGAAGGAATTTCTTTAATAGTCATTACTGATTTTTCTGAGCAACAAAGGACTGTCCAGACAAATATATGTGCATGAGTATATATGCATGTGGACCCACACATTAAAAAGGCTAGAAGGAAATATCCTAAAATACTAGCAGTGGTTTTCAGAGTAGGCATACTCTAAAACTGTGCTAATATGGTAGTCACTAGGTATGAATGGCTATTTATATTTAAATTAAAATTACATGAAATTTAATATTCTCCCCTTCAGTCGCACTAGTCACATTTCAAGGGCTCAATAGCCACATGTAACCAGTGGCTACCGTATTAGACAGTGAAGATACAGAACAATTCCATCATCACACAAAGTTCTTTTGGACTATGCTGTTCTAAAAGATTTCTTATGTTCTTCTTTATACTTTTTGCAAATTTATTATAATATGCATTGTAGTAGATTCCTCTTAAAAACAGGAAAAAATGACTAACAGAGATGAGGTTAACAGAGGAAATGTTCACAGTCTACTGTGAACAGTGACATATTCTCTAGAGAAAAGCAAGAGAAATGATACTCTGTGGGTAAAAGCAGGAGAACACAAGCACTCTGGGAAGAATAGGAAAGGCCAGAAAGAGATGTGGGAATAATAGACATTCTGATGAAAGTAAAGAAAGGACACAGAAATTCCAACAGCAGGGCGGGGAAGGAGGCAATTACAGCAAGAAGTCACAGGTTCTTATCTCTCCCCACTCACCAGCCATTACAGCTGCTGACCGCTGAGCTGGCTCAAAAGGACATTTCCCCCGGCCACTCTCAGGTCTTTCAACCTGCTGGAAACTGGACACATCCTACAGACCAGAAGGGGGCAATTGGTTTAGAGGTCATGGGGAAGTTCATGGTGAGAATTACAAAGATGGTCAGATGAAGAAAAAACCCAATTCTCATTCATCTCCCATTCCCCCACTACCATCCCCATATTCCCAGTCTGCTATTCCTGATTCTACCACTCATTCCTGCATTTCCTACCTCTGCCATCCCTCTTTTCATCAGTTTATTCCTCTTCCCTCAATTCCCCTAGTACCCAACACCCACATGCTCTGATGAAGGAACACCTAGGATGGCACTAGAAGACACCAAGAGGCTGAAAGGCAGATCTTTCCTCTGAAATGCTGCTGAACTGCCAGCTTTGCAACTGGCTGGAGAATGTGCTACAGGATAAGGAGGACCAGGGAAGAAAGCAGGCCTCCTGAGGGCTGGAGCACTTAGGAAGGGTAAAGAAAAGTACAGGCTGATATAGGACCATCTGAAGCCCAGGGGTCTAGAGAGAAGGGCCATCCTTCACCTAATCCCACCCCACAAATAAAAGACTGAACCAGAGTCAAGGATACACAGAAGGAGGGAAGGGAATCTACAAAGTCAGTGAAGAACTGAAGCTGAGGTCAGAATCTGAGAATTTGGTAAGTGTCTTCCTCATCCAGGGACTCCAGAGGGACTAACCTGGGGTGCAGGGGTGGGCAAGAGGTGTAAGAGTTCCACAGAGCCAGCCAGACATTACCTTAGCTGAGCATCCAGCACTAAGAGAGGCTTCAAGATAGCATCTAAAACTGAAAATCACAGATGATTTCAACCTGGACTGACAGGGAAGTTAACTATGGCCAGTTAGGAATCAGTTATGACACGAAGTACCAGACATGATATCTCTAGTTCACAAACTAGGATGGACATATGGTGTTGCTGGAGCCTTATTGCTGTGATGGTAATTGGAGAACCAACATAGATCTACGTCCCCTGAGCATAAGTGTACCACTGGCCCATTCTGACTGCTCACTTATTTCCTGTAGTTGGCAAACAGGGTTTCATTTTTCTGAGAGAGCCTTGAAGAAGGCCTGTTAAAATGAGATGTGATCTGATGTCCCCTCAAAGGGAATACTGGGTCAAGAATCTTCCAGAATGGAGGACCCCACAGAAACACAATCATCTGCCCTGCGTGATGGTGGGCACATTGTAGCCAGAGGAGAAAGATGACAGTTCAGTGAGAGATTACCAAGATATTTGGGCACTCTGAACATGGGGTTATTACCTGCTGCTGTGGCCTGTCTTATCGCCTCCTTTTCTCCACACTGCCTCACCTTGCCCCCAATTTACTCCCTATACCCACCCCAGATTAATATTCCTAGACTATTAGTCACTGACTTAATAAATGTTTGAGCCACAGAATGACAAAAATGGCTCACCATTGCCTCTTTATCCCAAACTGCTACTTCTAACCAAACATGGATCACCTGTTATTCCTAGAAAACAAATTATGCCTGAAACTATTCCGTTACATTTCACCAAGGACTTATAAAGGATGAGCCTTTTCTCAGTTCTCATTCTCTTTGATCTTTTCGCACCATTGGATACTTTGGATTCACTCCTCTCCTTGAAATAATCTACTTCTTGACTCTTGAAATTCTACCCTCCTGGAGCCCCTCCTCCTACCTGTTGCTTCTCTATCTCCTTTGGTTGTTTCTCTTCTCCTTTCCAGCCTCTAACCATGTATGCTTAGTCTTTTTCACATATACTTTAAAGATCTCATTAATTTTCACATTTCTGCCCAGACTTTCTATGCAAATCATTCCCCAAACTCTCTAAAGCCCGATGTCTTCCAAACTCTAGTCCATGTTTGCACTTGATTGCTGGACTTCCTTTCCTCACAGAGATGATCTATTAAAACTGAACATGGGGCTTCCCTGGTGGTGCAGTGGTCGGGAGTCCGCCTGCCGATGCAGGGGACGCGGGTTCGTGGCCCGGTCCGGGAGGGTCCCATGTGCCGCGGAGCGGCTGGGCCCGTGGGCCGTGGCCGCTGGGCCTGCACGTCCGGAGCCTGTGCTCCGCAGCGGGAGAGGCCGCAGCAGTGAGGGGCCCGCGTACCGCAAAAAAACAAAAAACAAAAAAACTGAACATGTTGAAACTCGGCCTCTTCCTGTTTCCCCAAATGGCATCATCACATTATCTAGGTTTACAGCCTTTGAGCAAGGGAGCCGATTAACTACATAGGTTATGATTACTGTACGGTCAAAGTGACATTTAATTAGGGTCTGAAAGGATAAGGCCACACCACCACATTATCTGAATGTTGAGATTCTTCATTATATCATTGTGTCAGCACAGTCCTATCAGCATGAGTTGTAGTGAAGGCAAGTCCCTCAAGTTGAAAGCCAGAGCTATGTAGGCAGGCTCTCACTGAGCTGTGGGGTTAGAACCCATCCTTTGACTTTGGCCAAGAAGAGTGCAAGGCATATAAAGGACCTTTCCTAAGAGGTTGGGGGTGAGGGGTAGGGGGAGACGGTCCTTGTTAACATGAAACAAATCAAATGTCACAAGAAACTGAAGCCAGCTAAGGTCTTCTTCTAGGGTGCAGGCTGGACTTAGAGGGACAAGGTAGCAGAGCACAGCCAGAAAAACCTGGGTTTGAATCTTGGCTCTGCTTCGGCCAGCTATATATCTCAGACTTTTACCTAACTTTTCAGAACTTCTGTTTCATTCATGTAAATTGGAAATAAATACTATCATGATGTGTCATCACTATCATAAAAAATAAATATCATGATATGGTGATAAGAATTAAACTCAATTGTGAATGTAAAGTATCAAGCACCAAGCCTGCAACAGAGTAGATGCTCAATTGAATGGGAAGTCTTCTCATTGTTGTTGTTGCTATTGTTATAAGTCTAACATTTTTTCTGTTAACTGCTGGAATTCCCTCAGAAAAACAAATTAAAATATTTTCCCCCAATGTCTGATGAGCTGTCACTGAAGGGCAATACTCCACATTGTTGGAACTGGTAGGTCCTATGCTTAAACTTCCTTTTGTGAGAACCTTCATTTCTCTGAGCAATCAACTCTGAGCAAGTTGTTATATCTGGATCAGCTAGTCAAAGTTCTCAGATTGTTACACACAGTCTCAAAGTCATCAGTCTGGGACATGAGAAGTTCAGCACTAAGGATAAGGCAAGGACTTGCTCAAGCAGATGGGGATTGCCAGGTAGCAGGATAAGACAAAGGCAGAAAAGAACATTCAGGAAGTCTAGAGAGCAGTCTCAGGATGCTTAAAGGGTTAACACAGTTGTTAGCTGTACCTTATATTCTCCTACAAACAAGCCTTGATCAAAGGATGGTCCTTCATTTCATAAGCCTGCGGGATAGGAGGGTTCAGAAAAAGAGCTAAAAGTCGTAGGAGTGCAATACACAGGCCCCTGGCTTCGTTCTTGTTTGCTGATATTCCTCAAAAATGGATAGGGGTCCAAATCACACCATTCCTGACAGGTATGTCCAGAACATTTTCTGTCTAGATACTTATCTAACAACCATTAGGGTCCCACCTCAGAGAGCCAAAGAAGAATAGAAGGCCCTGGGGAACTAACTTGGAGTAATCACATCGTCTGTAAACCATGGCTCTGGTATTCACACCCATGGGCTCCCTGATCCTATGTGTACTAGGAAAGGACATATATGTCAATGGCAGTTCCACTGCTACTTCTGTGAGCTTTGTGAGAACTGTAG
>NW_006786770.1:942222-946295 GCF_000442215.2 Lipotes vexillifer | reverse complement strand
AGGGAAACTAGGCCCTCAGCGTTACCTGAAGGGATATAGAGATTTTCAACACCACCCTGAACTGGGAAACCTTCCCAGGATGAGGGAGCTATTCACACCTCAAAAGGGAGTCTATCACCAGCATTATGAAAATAACTCAACATAAACGCAACTAACTCCAAGGAGAGCCCAGAGGGACTGACTAAGGCAATCAAGCATATGAAATTATAGCATTCTTAAGTCAGAAATATAAGGATGATGTTTAACAAAGAGGTTTGGAGCTACACACTGACTAGATCCATGTGGCAAGGACTACTGCAGGCTGCAGAAGGATCAAGTCAAGATCTACCATTAAGGATCAGGGTCAGGAAAGGGAGTTGTTGTACTCCCTCCTACGCCTAGCAGAAAGGGATAAAAAGTGTCCAGTGATATGAAGGACATGTGACTCATCCCAGGGCCTGGTCACAAATGTGTGCAGCCAGAGGAACAGTAATTGACTACTGGATAACTGATGAGAAAAGGTGAGGAGTCAAAACATTAACACCCTTCCTAAGATGTCACCAATTCCAGGGACTTTTGAGGTCATGACCAGCCTAGATGTGATTAGAAGTATCCATGTCCCAAGCCTGCCTGGGTGTGAGGTTGGAGATGTCCAGGGCTTTAGCAGCAATGGACAGGACCAAGAAGAAAACATGGTTGACAGAGTGCCCACCTTGAAGGCAAGATCCAGAGTATGGGGCCAACAGGTACTATATTAATGGGCAGTGACCTCAGAAGCTGTGAGAGCAAAGGGTCACAGCCCACACAGAACGAGGTTGACAGCGGAGGTGGGGAAGGTGGTAAAAGACAATCACATGCCATGGGAGGAAGAAACAGGTATGGACAGTGCTGATTAAGAAATGGACCCAGGCTCCCCGGACAAAGCATACACAGAACAAGGAAAACATGAGCTACTGGCCTCTGAAGTTCCTCCCCACAGGCCAGCTGGCATCCTCACTTCCTTCACCATCCCACCACGTCCCTCTTTTCACTTTGTATTCCTTACCTTCTACAGACAACCTCCCTCCCCCTCCCTTTCATACCCTCCTTCAGTGGACAAAGCCTCTACCCTATGACGACATCCCTCACCCCCAATGCTTATCATGCACAAGGGTTGCCTTAAGCATGACCCCTGTCACAGTCACTGACAGAAGACCCCTCCCATCCTTCCACCCCTGTCACTCACAATAACCCCGCACTTCGGATCAAAAGCGAAGGTGCCACAAATGAGGAGGTGAGAGGCATTGGCAATGGCGAGAATCTGGACAAAATTGTGACATTCTTCCTAAGGGTCAGAGATGGTTAGAGAATCAGAAGCAGCAGGTACAAGGAAAAGTAGTGTTAGGACAGTTATATGAAGGTCTGGGTATGTTGTTAGAGTCCCTGCCTGGGCCCATTGGGATGGGAGCATTGCAGGGGACTGACACAGAGTCAGGGCTGGGCCAAGGCCTCAACTGACATTCAGGCCGAGGCCTGGATTTATACCTACCTCCTTCTTGCCTTTCTTCCTACAGTTCTGTCTGTGGGCCTCAGGCACCATCCAGTCAATCTAAGAAAGGAAGAGTGACCATTTCTCTCAGATTCTCACCCAAATTCCTCCCAAGTCAGGCTAGGTGACACAGTTCTACAACCTCCATCAATTTGGAAACTTCAGAGACAACCCCCCGACCACAGAGCACTGTTTTTCATACTGGAGGTTGCTACCCATTAATGAGTAATGAAATCAATTGTGAAATCTCAACCAACATTATTTTTAATGAAATAGAATATATCAGAATGTATCACATATAGGAGAGTAGATATTGTTTCAAGAAAGTTTTCTTTCAGTACATAGTTGGCATACTATGTCAAAATGTACCATATATTTCTTACTAAGGGGAGGTCAAAAAAGTTTGAAAGTTATTGCCCTAGAGTAATGTGATTTTAATGATTCCACTGCCACCTGAACCCTGGTCACTGTGGCCTCCTCCCCATAATCATGAGCCTCCCTCATAGCCTCCCCAGTCACCATGACCCACCCCCATCACCCTCAGCTGAGACAATAAGGTTAACAACCTACCCTTACTCCTTTTCACCAACATTCCGCCTCCTACCACAACACCCCCCTTCATATGCCATAAAACTAAGGATCTAATCACATGCTCTAAAATCTGAGGTCCTCCCCACTCTCATCTCTCACCCTGCGAGGTCTCTCCCCTGAAAAGGGCAGGGATAAAGCGAAGATGGTGTCCCGGGCGCCGACATAAAGCATATGGGAAGCAGGATCCACAAGGAGAACGGAGTAATTGTATGTCTGAGGGATGGTGAACCGGGTGAGATAGGAGTCAGCCTCTGGCAGGAAGAGAGGGTGAAAGTGAAGAGTGATATCAGCCATCATTTCATAAGGGTTGGGTCCACAAGGGCAAAGCCAAAGGGGCCAATTTTTGTTTTCTTCCAAGTACCATTTATTTAGCAGCCTTAAGGGCAAAAACAAAGCCTTGACAGGCTAACCATTTAATTTCCCCAGGGAAAGATAACTGATGAGGCCAGAGTATTTAGCACACAATAAAGTATGCTTTTTCTATAAAAATAGAACACTTCATTAAAATAGCATAAATATTAAGTCTATTTAATATTTATTTCTATTCATAGCAACATGATACATAATTTGAAAATACCTGTAAAAGTTACAAGTACTTTTCTCTTTAAATTTCCTTTTTTCTTAGATCACTACTTAATAGTAACTTCTTTTTACTTAGAAGGGAAATGTCTCACTCTTTTCACCGACACATTAGGAGATCATCTCCTCTCTCTCCCACCACCCTTGATCTCACCCTAATTCTACCCAAAGAGGTAAGAGAGTAGAGGGGGCAAGAAGAGTATGTGCTTTGGAAATGGATCAGCCCAAGTTTAAATGTGGCTCTTTCACTTACCTGATGCATGATCTTGAATTAGTTACTTGCCCTCTCTGAGCATCACTTTCCTCATCTGTAAACACCACCAGCCAGGGTTGTTGAGAATTAAATGAGATAACATATGTGGAACATCTGACACATACAGCTCTGCTCTACCTGCTTCATCTGCTCAGCTACCTTCAAGACTAGTAGAATGGCCATGCATTCTTAGATGTGCTGATGTATGGAGCCCCACCCTCCCAATCCTCCCACACCCATACTCATGTCTGTGCTGTATCCTGACTACTATCCCATGCTTAGTATAAGCCCCAGATCACCCAACCACCCTTCATATCCCCACCTCTGCCTCGCCTTGTCATATAGACCTCTCTGGATTCCTGGATATGAACCCAGACCGCCAACCTCAACTCCATGTTGTGGCTATTGCTCCGACACAAACTGAAACCCAGGCTATGACCAAAACTTTGTCTTGATTCATAGCATCCCTATATGTCACTGGTCTGAAATGACAGAAGTAATGTAGAAGACTCAAAATTACTATTACCCAGTTGTGAGTTTTTCCCAACAGGATGTACTCTTGGCTTCACTGGTTCTGTCTGCCCAAGGTGCTAACACTCACTGCCCACTGAGAAAAACACAAGGTTCATAGCTACACTCATGCCCGCCTCAACAAAGAGCCTTTAAAGTGTGAATCACTCCAATGATCACTTTTAACCTTGTGGCATCCCCTGGCTTCTTTCACATCTTTTGAAAGGACATCTCCCTCCTTTTTTCCTTCTGAAGACTTTGAAAATCATTTTAAAAGAATTTTAAATCAACTCATTGAATCGTTTCCCAGCTACTCAATATAGGGAATGGGTACAGGGAGTAGGGAACGTTGAGGAAGTTAGGAGGGTTATGGTGGATCAGAAAATGCGAGTTGGTGTTAGAGATGAGAGGACTGGTACGTGAGTTAGGGAAATTAGGGCTGTGAACAGGGCAAAAGGCTCGGAGGAGGTTAGAACTGATGATAACCAAATGAATTTGAGAAGTGGGCAGATGGAAATGCTGAGCTGGTAATCAGAAGGATGGGTGTTTGGAATAGTATGAAAGACCGATGGGTTTGACAGCAGGATGGGCATCAGGCTGGCGTGCCGGACACAGGTGCATGTGAGGGAAGAG
>NW_006786770.1:910132-942088 GCF_000442215.2 Lipotes vexillifer | reverse complement strand
ATAAGGGAAAGGAAACTTCGAAATAGAGGGTTTCCGGCAACCCCCATTTCCCTCCCTGGGCCTCAGGGTCTGCGTCTCCACGGTGAGGGGCGGTTGCCTTAATAAGGGGCCGCGGGAGCCTCCTGGGCTGGTCGTAGTAGCCGAGTCGCCCGGCTCGCCGGAGCAGCACTAAGTGGGGGTCCCGCCCGCAACCGGGCGGGGCTTGGGCGTCGCCGGACGCAGTGGGCTGAGCTGTGGGGGCCCGGGTGCGGCTTCCCGGGTGGGGAGGGCAAGTGGGTCCGGGTACCTGCCGGCGGGGTCTGGGCGCGGCGCGAAGGAATAAGGGCGAGGGCGCACGCGCCTTACCGGAGATAGGAAGCGAGATCCTGGGCACCGAAGGGGGAACGCGGCCACACACCGGGCCGCTTAGCACCTCCAGCAGCAGCAGCAGCAGCAGCAGCAGCAGCAGGGGTAAGGGCGAGGCCAGGGACGGCCCCAGGCGCGGGCGGGGCCGCGCAACAGAGGCCGGCATTTTTGCCACCGCCTGGCCGCCGGGGTGTGGCGCGCCCCGCAGCCTCCTCGGAGCCTCGGCGCCACCAGCTTCGGTCCCACTCTGCTCTGCTCGGTGCTGCTGGGCCTGCGGCGGCGGGTCAGAGCACAACCTGGCTCCACCCCTTCAAGAGGGGACCAATGATGGGGCTGATTTTCTCCTCAGCCGTAGGGGTTGCGTGGAGGTCGGACTAAGGAGAGAAAAAGCCCAGGCCAGAGGGAGAGGGAGCTAGACCCAGGGGTAGGTGGGGCGTTCTACCTCGAAAATGGGCTGGACGTGTCCCTCCAGGACCCCGAGTGACAGGTTTGCAAAGGTCGCTCCAAAAATTCCAGTTTGCACGTCTTGGCTATTGTAAACAGTGCTATGAACATTGGGGTGCATTATCTTTTCAAATTAGAGGGTTTTTTCTGCATATATACCCAAGAGTGTGATTGCAGGATCATATGGTAGGTGTATTTTTAGTTTTTTAAGGAGCCTCCATACTATTCTCTATAGTGGCTGCACCAACTTACATTCTAACCAACAGTGCAAGAGAGTTCCCTTTTCTCCAAACTCTCTCCAGCATTTATTGTTTGTAGATTTTTTGATGATGGCCATTCTGACTGGTGTGAGGTGATACCTCATTGTACTTACTTGCATTTCTCTAATAATTAGTGGTGTTGAGCGTCTTGTCACGTGCCTGTTGGCCATCTGTATGTCTTCTTTGGAGAAATGTCTGTTTAGGTCTTCTGCCCATTTTTTATTGGGTGTTTGTTTTCTTGATATTGAACTGTTTGTATATTTGGGAAATTAAGCCCTTGTTGCTTGCATTGTTAGCAAACATTTTCTCCTATTCCGTAGGTTGTCTCTTCATTTTGTTTATGGTTTCCTTCACTGTGCAAAAGCTTATAAGTATGATTAGACTTTAGTGGGGTCTTCAAGGAATCAAGTCATACTCCCCCATGTATGGAACAGTCCTTGGCACATTTTCCAATGAATGCTACTTCAGATGGATAAAACAACTTATAGAGAGACATAGAGAAATTTATTGTAGCTAGGAGCAATGGATGGTGTGGAGTTAGTAAGCATATTGTTGGAAGTGGTGTCAGTTATAATAGACCTTGTAACCAAAAGGAAACACAGTTTTTAAGTCAAAGGATGGCATGACCAAATATATTTTTTAAAAGATATTTCCAACATAAGTGTCTAATCTGGAGATTAGAGACAAGAATATAAATTTGGACTATGTATGAAAGAAGACCTGTTGAGAAGCTATCCTTTATATTGAAACACAGGAAGTCTGTTGGACATTAGATTACAATACCTGGGACACCTGGGTTAAATATTTCTGGTTTTACAATGAGGAGCAGTTGAGGGGAGAAAAGTGGTTATGAGACTAGAACATAAGCAAGTAACTCTTTTCCTATTGGTTCTAACCTATCCTGAACCACTCATTGGTAAGCTGACCTCCTCTTCCCCAACCTGCAACTCAAACAAATAACTTGAGAGGAGTAAAGAAACAATAATCAAGACGGAAACAGGAGAAAGTGCTTGCCCATTTCTGGTTTGGTACTAGCAGTATCTTTTCCTCTCCTGTGGGCTAATTCAGAGAAGAATTCTCATTCAACCAGATAGAGTTGAAGACCCAGACCAGATAACTGATGAGGACCATGAGGCTCCTACTGGATTTTGTCAGAGGTACTATAGGAGTCAACAGCAAGTAAATGAAAATGAGTATGAGTAGAGAAGGGGCAGATCCTCTTGGAATGTAGAAGTTTGAAAAAAGACTTAAAAGAGCTTTCTGAGGGCAGATTCTAACTTCCATGAAGGCAAGGACCATTGTTTGTGTGTCCACTATATCCCAGTCCTAGCACAGTGCCTGACACATAGTTTGCCCTCAGCAGATATTTATTGAATAAAAGAGTGACTGACTTATACTAGGGGAGTGGCAAAGATGGTAGAGTAGGAAGACTCTGAGCTCACCTTCTCCCCTGGGCACACCAAGATTACAACTATTTACAGAGCAACTATTGATGAGAAAAACCAGAAGACTAGTGGAAAAGTTCTTCACAACTAAAGATATAAAGAAGGAACCACAGCAAGACATGTAGAAGGGGCAGAGATGCAGTATAGTCAAGACCCATATTCCTGAGTGGGTGACCCACAAACAGGAGGATAATTACAATAGCAGAGGTTCTCAGATCCTGCCCAAGTAGCAAGTGGTCCAAGCCCCGCATCAGGCTCACCAGCCCAGGGGTCCTGCACTGGGAAGATGAGCCCCCAAAACATTTGGCTTTGAAGGCTAGCAGGGCTTACTTTCAGGAGAACCAGAGGGCTGTGGGAAATAGAGACTCTATTCTTAAAGGATGCACACAAAATCTCACGTGCTCTGGGACCCAGGGCAGAAGCAGTAATTTGAAAGTATGCTGGGACTTTCCTGGAGGCATAGGGGTTAAGAATCCGCCTACCAATGCAGGGGACACAGGTTCGAGCCCTGGTCTAGGAAGATCCCACGTGCCATGGAACAACGAAGCCCGTGTACTGCAACTACTGGGCCTGCGCTTTAGAGCCGCATGCCACAACTACTGAAGTGCTCACGCCTAGAACCTGTGCTCTGCAACAAAGAGTAGCCCCTGCTCGCTACAACTAAAGAAAGCCCATGCACAGTAATGAAGACCCAATGCAGCCAAAAATTAATTAATTATTTTAAAAAAGAAAGTATCCTGAGTCAGACCCACCTGCTGATCTTGGAGAGCCTCCCTGAGATGCTGGAGGCAACTGGAGACATAGACACTGGCAGCAGCCATTTTGGGCAGCTCATTCTACCATGTGGACACTGGTGCTACCAAGTGCCATTTTGGAATCTGCCCTCCAATTTATTAGCACCAAGATCCTGCCCCACCCACCAGCCTTTTGGCACCAGTACTAGGATGTGTCAGGCCAAGTAATTAGCCAGGTGGAGACAGCCCCACCCACCAGCCTGCCTGCTGCCTTAAGACCCTTTGAGCCTGCCGCCACCCCTGGACACGGTTCTGTCCACTAGAGGGCCCAGTACCAGGCCCTGAACACAAGTGTGCAGGCACTAGCCCCAGAACCCCCCAAGGCCCTGCAGCCAGAGACCCTGGGACATGGCTCTATCTATCAGTAGGCTGGCACTAGCCCAGTGGCCAACCTCACCCACCACCAGTGGGTAGGCACCAACCCCAGGACCCCTTGGCCTTGGCCTTGCCCACCAGTGGGTTGATACCAATTCCAGGACCCAAAGCCCTGAACCCAGAGACCCCAGGACCTGGCTCCACCCACCACCGTGCAGGAACTCAGCCTCTCAGCCTGCCATATCAGGACCCAGCCCATGCACCAGTAGGCAGGCACCAGCCCCAGGACTCTGGACTCGAGCCCTGCCCATCAGCAGGCCAACACAAGCACTGGGACATCATGGGCTCTTTTGTCAGCCACTCCAGGATCCAGCCCTGCCCATGAGCAGCCCAACACCAGCTCTGGGACCCCCCCACACACACAGGGCCCTGCAGTCAGAGACCCAGGAAACTGGTTCCACCAACCAGTGACCCAGCACTAGACCTGGGACCCCCTGAGGCCCAGCCCCACCCACCAGCAGGCTGACACTAGATCCAGGAACCCCCCCTTCCAGCCCTGCAACCACCCACTCCAGAACCTGGCCTCACCCACCAGTGGCCAGCAGCCTCTGCACAATTCAAGCCCAGCAACCAACTAGAGTGGGGGCCAGCCACACCTACCAGAATGCCCACAATAGTCTGCCCAACAGAAGGACCCATGCAGCACAAATAGGGGGCACCCCAGAGCATAACTCTGGTGACCAGAGGGCAGTTGCTGCTGGGATGCATACGATGTCTCTACAAAAAGTCACTTCTCCAACGTTGGGAAATATAACCAACCTACCACATACACAGAAATAAAAACAGCAAACTAGGCAAAATGAGGTGACACAGGAATATGTTCCAAACAAAGGAACAAGATAAAACCCCAGAAGAAGAACTAAGTGAAGTGAAGACAGACAATCTACCCAATAAATAGTTCAAGGTAATGATCATAAAGATGTTCAAAGAACCCAGGAAAGGATTGGATGAACAGAATAAGAAGTTAAAAGTTTTAAACAAAGAGTTAGCAAATATAAAGAACAACCAAATATAGATGAAGAATACAATAACTGAAATGAAAAATACACTAGAAGTAATCAACAGTAAATTCAGTGATACAGAAGAATGGATCAGTGAGCTGGAAGACAGTAGTAGAAATCACTGAGGCTGAACAGAAAAAAAGAATAAAAATAAGTCAGGACAGTTTAAGAGACCTCTAAGACAACATCAAGGATAGTAACATTCACATTATAGGGGTCCCAGAAGGAGAAGAGAGAGAGAAAAGGGCAGATAACATATCCGAAGACCTAATAGCTGAAAATTTCCCTTCCTGGGAAAGGAAACAGACATCTAGGTCCAGGAAGCACAAAGACTCCCAAACAGGATCAGCTCAAAGAGGATCACACCAAGAAGCATTGTAATTAGAATGGCAAAAATTAAAGATAAACAGAGAATATTAAAAGCAGCAAGGGAGGGACTTACCTGTGGTCCAGTTGTTAAGACTTTGTCTTCCAATGCAGGGGATGTGGGTTCAATCCCTGGGTGGGGAGTTAGATCCCAAGTGCCTTGGGGCCAAAAAACCAGAACATAGAAGCAATGTTGAAGCAAATTCAATAAAGACTTTTAAAATGGTCCACGTCAAAAAAAAAATCTTAAAAAAAAAAAGCAGCAAGGGAAAAGCACCAAGTTACATATGATGGAACTCCCATAAGGGTATCAGCTGATGTCACTGTTTGCAGATGACATGATAATATACATAGAGAATCCTAAAGATACTACCAGAAAACTACTAGAGCTAATCAATGAATTTGGTAATAGCAGGATACAAAATTAATGCACAGAAATCTCTTGCATTCCTATATACTAATGATGAAAAATCTGAAAGAGAAATTCAGGAAACATGCCCATTTACCATTGCAACAAAAAGAATAAAATACCTAGGAATAAACCTACCTAAGGAGACAAAAGACCTGTATGCAGAAAACGATAAGACACTGATGAAAGAAATTAAACATGGTACAAACAGATGGAGAGATATATCATGTTCTTGGATTGGAAGAATCAACATTGTGAAAATGACTATACTAGCCAAAGCAATCTACAGATTCAATGCAATCCCTATCAAACTACCAAGGGCATTTTTCACAGAACTAGAACAAAAAATTTCACAATTTGTATGGAAACACAAAAGACCCCAAATAGCCAAAGCAATCTTGAGAAAGAAAAACAGAGCTGGAGGAATCAGCCTCCCAGACTTCAGACTATACTACAAAGTTACAGTAATCAAGACAGTATGGTACTGGCACAAAAACAGAAATACAGATCAATGGTACAGGATAGAAAGCCCAGAGATAAACCCACACACATATGGTCGCCTTATTTTGTTTTGTTTTGTTCTTTTGTTTTTTTGTGTTTTTTTGCAGCATGCAGGCCTCTCACTGTTGTGGCCTCTCCCGCTGCAGAGCACAGGCTCCAGACACCCAGGCTCAGCGGCCATGGCTCACAGGCCCAGCCGCTCCGAGGCATGTGGGATCTTCCCAGACCAGGGCACGAACCCGTGTCCCCTGCATCGGCAGGCAGACTCTCAACCACTGTGCCACCAGGGAAGCCCTGGTAACCTTATTTTTGATAAAAGAGGCAAGAATATACGATGGAGAAAAGACAGCCTCTTCAATAAGTGGTGCTGGGAAAACTGGACAGCTACATATAAAAGAATGAAATTAGAACAGTCCCTAACACCATACACAAAAATAAACTCAAAATGGATTAAAGACTTAAATGTAAGGCCAGACACTATAAAACTCTTTGAGGAAAACATAGGCAGAACACTCTATGACATTAATCACAGCAAGATCCTTTTTGACCCACCTCCTAGAGAAATGGAAATAACAAAAATAAACAAATGGGACCTAATGAAACTTCAAAGCTTTTGCACAGCAAAGGAAACCATAAGCAAGACGAAAAGACAACCCTCAGAATGGGAGAAAATATTTGCAAATGAAGCGACTGACAGAGGATTAATCTCTAAAATTTACAAGTAGCTTATGCAGCTCAATATCAAAAAACAACCCAATCCAAAAATGGACAGAAGACTTAAATAGACATTTCTCCAAAGATATACAGATTGCCAACAAACACATGAAAGGATGCACAACATCGCTAATCATTAGAGAAATGCAAATCAGAACTACAATGAGGTATCACCTCACACCAGTCAGAATGGCCATCATCAAAAAAACCTACAACAATAAATGCTGGAGAGGGTGAGGAGAAAAGGGAAACCTCTTGCACTGATGGTGGGAATGTAAATTGATACAGCCACTGTGGAGAACAGTATGGAGGTTCCTTAAAAAAACTAAAAATAGCACTACCATACAATCCAGCAATCCCACTACTGGGCATATACCCTGAGAAAACCATAATTCAAAAAGAGTCATGTACCACAATGTTCATTGCAGGTCTATTTAATATAGCCAGGACATGGAAGCAACCTCAGTGTCCATTGACAGATGAATGGATAGAGAAGATGTGCCACATATATACAATGGAACATTACTCAGCCATATAAAGAAACAAAATTGAGTTATTTGTAGTGAGGTGGATGCACCTAGAGTCTGTCATACAGAGTGAAGTAAGTCAGAAAGAGAAAAACAAATACTGTATGCTAACACATATATATGGAATCTAAAAGGAAAAAAATGGTTCTGATGAACCTAGGGGCAGGACAGGAATAAAGACACAGACGTAGAGAATGGACTTAAGGACATGGGGAGGGGGAAGGGTAAGCTGGGACAAAGTGAGAGAGTGGCATGGACATATATACACTACTAAATGTAAAAGATATAGCTAGTGGGAAGCAGCCACATAGCACAGGGAGATCAGCTCAGTGCTTTGTGACCACCTAGAGGGGTGGGATAGGGAGGCTGGGAGGGAAACGCAAGAGGGAGGAGATATGGGGATATATGTAATGTTGATTCACTTTGTTATACAGCAGAAACTAACACACTATTGTAAAGCAATTATACTCCAATAAAGATGTTAAAAAAAAACCTAAAATGTGTTAGGCAATATATATACATCTTTAATAGTAAAACATTTGGAAAAATATTTTAAATGAGTTTGTATTATATGAAGAGGGGAAATGGCAATTTTCAAATGCCTTTTCCATTTGAAAGTACTATTTCTTCATTTTCTTCTTTTTGGCCTATTGTTTAAAAATAATTTTCATATACAGAATTCTTAAATTTTGGTCTCCTAAGTGAAAATTTTCAAAGAAGCAAGTTGTTTGGCCTCTACCTTAATAAAATTCTTTACTGGTCAAAAAAACGGGTGGGAGCTTCCCTGGTGGCACAGTGGTTGAGAATCTGCCTGCTAATGCAGGGGACACAGGTTCAAGCCCTGGTCTGGGAAGATCCCACGTGCTGCGGAGCAACTGGGCCCGTGAGCCACAACTACTGAGCCTGCTCGTCTGGAGCCTGTGCTCCGCAACAAGAGAGGTCCCAATAGTGAGAGGCCCATGCACCGCGATGAAGAGTGGCCCTGCTTGCCACAACTAGAGAAAGCCCTTGCACAGAAACGAAGACCCAGCACAGCCCAAAATAAATAAATAAATTTAAAATTTTAAAATTTTTTTTAAAAAAAGGGTGGGAGGGTATCAGCTGATTTTTCAGAAACTCTGCAGGCCAAAAGGTAGTGGCATGATATATTTAAAGTGCTGAAAGGGGGAAACCTACAAGCAAGAATACTCTACCCAAAAAGGCTTTCATTTAGATTCAATGGAGAGATCAAAAGTTTTACAGGCAAGCAAAAGCTAAACAGTTCAGCACCATGAAACCAGCTTTATAAGAAATGCTAAAGGGACTTCTCTAAGAGAAAAAGAAAAGGCCACAAATAGAAACTTGAAAGTTATGAAAGGAAAAATCTCATTGATAAAGGCATATATACAGTAAAGGTAATAAATCAATCACATATAAAGCTAGTAGGAAGGTTAAATGACAAAAATAGTAAAGTCATCTATATGCACAATAAGTAGTTAAGGGATACATGAAACAAAAAGATGTAAAATATGATATCAAAAACTGTAAAATATGGAGGGGGAAGTAAAAATGCAGGGTTGTTAAAATGTTTGACCTTTTGGATTTCTTTCTTCTTTCCAGGTGTGCATTTATTATAGGGTTTTGGTGTGTGGATACTGTGTGTGTGTGTGTGTATACACACACACACACACAGTATCCACACACCAAAACCCTATAATAAATGCACACCTGGAGAAAAGAAAGAAATCCAAACACAACACTAAAGATAGTTATCAAATCACAAGAGAACAAAAGAAGAAGGAACAAATAAGAACTACAAAAAGAATGAACAAAATGGCAATAAATACATACTCATCAATGGTTACCTTAAATGTAAATGGACTAAATGCTCCAATCAACAAACACAGTGCCTGAATGGATACGAAAATAAGACCCATATATATGCTGCCTACAGAACACTCACTTTAGATCTAAAGACACACAGAGACTGAAAGTAAGGGGATGGGAAAATGTATTCCATGAAAATGGAAACTAAAGGAAAGCCAGGGTGGTGCTCACTTCAGCAGCACATATACTAAAATTAGAACAATACAGAGAAGATTAGCATGGCCCCTGTGCAAGGATGACACACAAATTCATGAAGCGTTCCATATCTTTCTGGGAATTGGGGGTTGGTAGATGCAAACTATTACATTTAGAATGGATAAACAACAAGGTTCTACTGTATAGCACAGGGAACTATATCCAATCTCCTGGGTAAACCATAATGGAAAAGAATATTTTAAAAAGAATGTATATATGTCTATAACTGAGTCACTTTGCTGTACAGCAGAGATTGGCATAACATTGTAAATCAAATATACTTCAATAAAAAAAAGAGAAAGAAAGCCAGGGTAGCAATACTTATTTCAGACAAAACTGACTTTAAAACAGATTGTAACAAGAGACAAGAAAGACATTACATAATGATCAAGGGATCAATCCAAGAAGATATAAAAATTGTAAATATATATCCACCCAACATAGGAGCACCTAAATCCATAAAGCAAACATTAACAGACATAAAGGGAGAAATTGACAGTAACACAATAATAGTAGGGGACTTTAACACCTCAGTTACATCAATGGACAGATCATGTAGACCCCCCCCCCAAAAAAATCAATAAGGAAACACTGGCCTTAAGTGACACATTATATCAGATGCACTTAATTGATATATAGAGAGCATTGCATCCAAAAGCAGCAAAATACACATTCTTTTCAAGTACACAGGGAACATTCTCCAGGGTATATCACATGCTAGGACACAAAACAAGCCTCAGTAAATTTAAGAAAATTGAAATCATATCAAGCATCTTTTCTGACCACAACGCTATGAGACAAGAAATAAAATGCAAACACATGGAAGCTAAACAATATGCTACAAAACAACCAATGGACCACTGAAGAAATTTTTTAAAAACTTGGAGACAAATGTAAATAAAAGCACAACAATGCAAAATCTATGAGATGCAGCAAAAGCAGTTCCAAGAGGGAAGTTTACAGTGATACAAACCTACCTCAGGAAACAAAAAAAGCTCAAATAAACAACCTAACCTAACACCCAAAGGAGCTAGAAAAAGAAGTATAAACAAAGACCAAAGTTAATAGAAGGAAATCATCAAGATAGGGCAGAAATAAATGCAATAGTAACTAAAAAGAAAAAAGAAAAAAATTAGTGAAACTAAGATCTGGTTCTTTGAAAAGATAAACAAAATTGGTAAACATTTAGCCAGACTTGTCAAGAAAAAAAGAGAGAAGGCCCAAATCAATAAAATCTGAAATGAAAAAGGAGAAGATACAACTGACACCACATAAACACAAAGAATCATAAGCGATTACAATAAACAATTATACACCAATAAAATGGGCAACCTAGAAGAAATGGACAAATTCCTAGAAATGTACAATCTCCCAAGAGTAAACCAGGAAGAAATAGAAAATATGAACAGGCTAATTACCAGTAATGAAATTGAATCAGTAACAAAACAACTCCCCCCCAAAATAAGTCCAGGACCAAATGGCTTCACAGGAGAATTCTACCAAACATTTAGAGAAGAGTTAACGCCTATCCTTCTCAAACTAGTCGAAAAAATTGCAGAGGAAGAAATGCTTCCAAACTCATTCTACAAATCAGGCATCACCCTGATACCAAAACTAGACAAAGATATCACCAAAAAAGAGAAAATTACAGGCCAATATCACTGATGAACATAGATGCAAAAATCCTCAATGAAATAATAGGAAATTGAATTCAGCAATACATTAAAAGGATCATACACCATGATCAAGTGGGATTTTTTCCAAGGATGCAAGGATAACTCAATACTCACAACTTAATCAATGTGATACACCAAATTCATAGATTGAAGAATAAAAATCATATGATCACCTCAATAGATGCAGAAAAAGTTTGACAAAAGTAAACATCTATTCATGATAAAAAAAACTCTCATTGAAAAAAAATAAATTAATTGATTAAGAAAATAAAATAAACTGAAAAAAGAAATTATAAAAAAACTCTCATCAAAGTGCATATAAAGGGAACATATCTCAACATAATAAAGGCCATACATGATAAGCCCACAACTAACATCATTCTCAATGGTGGAAAGATGGAAGCATTTCCTCTAAGATCAGGAACAAGACAAGGATGTCCGCTTTTGCCACTTTTATTCAACATAGTATTGGAAACCCTAGCAACAGCAATCAGGCAAGAAAAGGAAATTAAAGTAATCCAAATTGGAAAGGAAGAAGTAAAACTGTCACTGTTTGCAGATAACATGCTGCTATATATAGAACATCCTCAAGATGCCAACAAAAAACTACTAGAGCTCATCACTGTTGCAGTAAAGTTTCAGGATACAAGATTAATATACAGAAATCAGTTGCATGTCCATACACTAAGAACAAACTACTGTATCAGAAAGATTTAGAAAAAAAATCCCATTTACCACTACATCAAAAAGAATAAAATACCTAGGAATAAATCTAACTAAGGAAGTAAAAGACCTGTACTTGGAAAACTATTAGACAGTGATGAAAGAAATTGAAGATTACACAAACAGATGGAAAGATATACCATGTTAATGGATTGGAAGAATTAATATTGTTAAAATGACCACACTACCCAAGGCAAGCTACAGATTCAATGCAATCCTTACCAATATAATTCTAAAATTTGTCTGGAAGCACAAAAGACCCTGAAGAGCCAAAACAATCTTGAGAAAAAAGAGCAAAGCTGGAGATATCATGATCCCTGATTTGAAACTATACTACAAAGCTACAGTCATCAAAATAGTATTGTACTGGCAGAAACACAATCTCATAGGTCAATGGAACAGAATAAAGAGCCCAGAAATGAAGTCACACTTATATGGGCAATTAATCTATGACAAAAAAAGCAAGACTATACGATGGGGAAGAGACAGTCTCTTCAACAAATGGTGCTGGCAAAACTGGATAGCTACATGCAAAAGAATCAAACTGGATTACTCTCTCACACCATGCACAAAAGTAATTTCAAAATAGATTAAAGACTTAAATATAAGATATGAAACCATAAAACTTCTAGAAGAAAACACAGGCAGTATGCTCTTTGACATCAATCTCAGCAAATTTTTGGACACGTCTCCTCAGACAAGGGAAACAAAAGCAAAAATAAACAAATGGGACTACAGCAAACTGAAAAGCTTTTACAGTAAACTGACAAGCTTTTGCAAAGCAAAGAAAAGTATTAACAAAACAGAAAGGGTACCTAATAATTGGGAGATATTTGGAAATGATATATCTGATAAGAGAATAATATTCAAAATATACAAATCAATATCAAAAAAACAGTCCAGCTAAAAAAATGGGCAGAGAAAAAAATAGCAGAAGACCTAAATAGACATTCTTCCAAAGAAGACATACAGATGGGCAACAGGCACATGAAAAGATGCTCAAGATTATTAATATTGGGCTTCCCTGGTGGTACAGTGGTTAAGAATCCGCCTGCCAATGCAAGAGACACGGGACATGAAAAGATGCTCAAGATTATTAATATTGGGCTTCCCTGGTGGTACAGTGGTTACCCCCCCCCCTGCCAATGCAAGAGACACGGGTTCGAGCTCTGGTCCAGGAAGATCCCACACGCCGCAGAGCAACTAAGCCCGTGCACCACAACTATTGAGCCTGTGCTCTAGAGCCTTCGAGCCACAGCTACTGAAACCCATGCACCTAGAGCCCATGTTCTGCAACTAGAGAAGCCACGACAATAAGAAGCCCACGCACCACAACAAAGAGTAGGCCCCACTCACCACAACTAGAGAAAGCCCACACACAGCAACGAAGACCAAATGCAACCAAAAATAAATAAATAAATAATATTTTTTTTAAAAAAAGATTATTAATATCAGGGATATGCAAATCGAAATCACAACGAGATGTCACCTGACACCTATCAGTATGGCTATTATCAAAAAGACAACAAATAACAAGTGTTGGCAAGGATGTGGAGAAAAGAGAACCTTTATACACTGTTGGTGGGAATGTAAATTGGTGCAGGCACTATGGAAAACAGTATGGAGATTCCTCAACAAAGAAAAAATAGAACTACCATACAATCCAGCAATTCCACTCCTTAGTATTTGTCTGAAGAAAATGAAAACACTAAGTAGAAAAGATATATGCATCTCTATGTTCATTGTAGCATTATTTACAATAGCCAAGATATGGCAGCAACCTGAGCCCATCAATAGATGAATGGATAAAGAAGATGCCATATATAGATATCTATCTATCTATCTATCTATCTATATAGATAGATAGATAGATAGATAGATAGATATACACACACATATATACAATGGAATATTACTCAGCCATAAAAAGGAATGAAATCTTGCCACTTGCAACAACATGGATGCACCTAGAGGGTATTAGGCTAAGTGAAATATTGTCAGACAGAGAATTACAAATATTTTATGATTTCACTTATATGTGGAACCTAAAAAGCAAAACAAATGAACAACCAACCATAACACAACAGAAACAGAGTTATAGATACAGAGAACACACAGGTGGTTGCCAGAGGTGAGGGGGGTGGGGGGGCATGGAAAGAAATTGGTGAGGGAGCGTAACAGGTACAAACTTCCAGTTGCAAAATAAATGAGTTACAAGTATGAAATGCACAGTGTGGGAAATACTCAACAACTGTGTAATATCTTTCTACAGTGAGAGATGGTAGCTAGATGTATTGTGGTGTTCAGTTTGAAATGTATAGAAATACCAAATCAGTATGTTGTGTAACAGGAACTAACATAGTGTTGAAGGTCAATTATACTTCCAAAACACAGAAACACACTCATAGAGAAGAGCTCAGATTAGTGGTTACCAGAGCTGGAGGCGGGTGGGGGTGGGCGGTGGTGGATAAAGGTAGTCAAAAGGTACAAACTTCCAGTTATAAGATAAATAAGTGCTAGGGATGTAATGTACAATATAAATAACACTGCTGTATGTTATATATGAAAGTTGTTAAGAGAGTAAATCCTAAGAGCTCTCATCACAAGAAAAAAATGGTTTTTATTTCTTTAATTTCACATCCATGTGAGATGATGGATGTTCAGTAAACTTATTGTGGTAAAACTTTCATGATGTATGTAAGTCAAAGCATTATGCTGTACACCTTAAACGTATACAGTACTGTATGCCAATTATATTTCAATAAAGTTGGAAGAAAAAAAAAGTGACTGACTGAATGAGTGAATGAATGATGTGGAAGAGAAAGGTTAAGCCCAGGAACATGATGGGGGTACCACTGGAATGCTTCATGGGGCAGGGGTAGCTTGACGAAATGTCAGGTTTAGCATAATATTCTCAACAGAAATCCAAAACTCTACCCTAGCACCAAGGAAGGGTTGTTCCCCTGGCACCCAGGCCTTGAAGAAGGCGGGCCTGAGGTGCAGCCTGAGGTGGACCCTGTGGCGGCGCCCGCAATGAGCCGCCCGGCCTGAGGGGGGCGCCCTCGCAATGCAGGCGGACGTGGAGAGCCGGAAGGGCCAGGTAGCCGCGCCATTGCCTTCGCGAAGAAAAGGGTAGGAGCAGGGCTGAGGGCCGCAGGCGGGGAGGACGGCCACGGGCAGCGCCTCGCAGGAAGGACTTGGGGCGATCTCGGGCCGGCCCTCAAGCGGGTGTTGGCGGGGAGGGTGTTGGCGAGCAGACACGGGCAGCTGCCGGGGAGGCCTGACGCCCGGAGGCCCAGGTCCGCCGCGTCCGAGCCCGCCCTCCGCAAGCGATTCTAAGGACAGGATCGGCAGAGCCGAGTCTCCTCCGCCGACTCTCCCGGGCCTGAGGGCTGGATGGCCAATCCGTCAGGCAGCGTAGGCGTCGTGCTGAGGGCCCACGACACTTTGGGGGGGCCCATGAAATATATTAACTTGTGAAGACAAAAGAAAACAGTGAAACCTTAGGGCCGAAGAAAAGGGGTTTTGTTTTATGTTTTCCCTTACGTGAGGGGGACGGAAAAGAAATTGAAGGGCCAACGAAAATCTTTTTTGCTCTTCCACAGCGAGAGGCCAACCGCCTTTGTGGAGCTGAAGGGCGCGCCAGGGGCTAGGAGGGTGGAGGATGGGAGGGGGGGTTGGCCAGGTAGGGCATGGCATGAGGATGGAGAGTTGGGTAGGAGACAACGTGCAGAATTTCGGAGCCAGGGTAGGGATTTCAGATTTTGTTCCAAGTGTAATTGGAAGCCACTGAAGGGTTTTTGGTAAGGGAGTAACTTGATGGCCTTTGGTGGTTCAAGGCCGAGATTTAACCAGTTTGCAGGGGGACACCAATAAGTGGGCGTTCTTGTCAAAAGTGGAGAGCATAGGATCACAAATAGTCAGGTGCTGCTTAGGACTATGCCCAGACACATCAGGTGCATTAATTGATCATGTTTGACAACATAAGGGAGAGAGCTGCCTTTTACCCCATTTAAAGAACAATGTTGGAATTGCACACAAGTGTGGGATCTAAAAATGACTGTGGAAGCTGAAACCATTCAAAGTGATCCTAATAATCAATGGGAACAATTACATTTGTTCCAGGACCTCTCAGAATTGTTGTCAAAACATTAGAAATTCTCTTACTGTCAGTTATAAACGTACAGAGAATTGAAAAATAATAAAACTAGAATCTGTTTAGTACACTGTCATTGAAAACATTAGAAACATTGAGAAAGTATTTTTTCTTTGTAAAAAAACTTATCAAGAATAGTTTGAGGGCGTCCCTGGTGGCGCAGTGGACAGGTTCGTGCCCTGGTCCGGGAAGATCCCACATGCCACAGAGCGGCTGGGCCCATGAGCCATGGCCGCTGAGCCTGCGCGTCCGGAGCCTGTGCTCCGCAACGGGAGAGGCCACAACAGTGAGAGGCCCGCGTACCGCAAAAAAAAAAAGAATAGTTTGAATAGCGCTTGTGCTTGTCTTCTCAAGCATCTCAAGCAAGCATCTCTTCTATGCCTTACCAAAATGTTATATTCCTTTCTAAGTTTGGATGAGCTTCCAACATTTTATCCTTTGCACTTTCAATTTTGTAAAATATCTCCAAGAGTTCCTTTTATATGAAGTTTTTTGCCGATGGCACTTTTTCTGAGACATCTTCATACTTTTTGGCATAACCACTTTCCTCATTTATGTTGATAAGTTCACCTCACTAAATTCCTCTCTCTGCCTGTCTAGCGTCTATTAAACAACGGCATTGTCAATATTCTCACACTCAGCTCTTCTGTTCATTTATGTTCAATTCAACTCTCACTTTCAGCCTTACCACTTATTGTTTCTTGGCTACACTTTCATCTTTTTTGGCCAATTCCCTCTTTCAATTATCTGTTTTTGTAAGATGTCAATGTGGGTTTATCACTAGGAAACAAAGAAGTAAAACTACACTCTTCTGTCTGTACTTAACCTGAATAAGAGATCTGCAGTGACCAGTCACCAACAGAATTTGAAAGAAGTGACATAATTGATCACTGATCATGATGTGTATCTGTTATTTATGTAGTGATTTGTGGGCTAAAGAGCTAGCTGTGGTTTGTACTTTTATGTAATTATAGTTAATATTCCATGGTAACTGAAATTAGAACCATGTTGATGGGGGATTGACTTTAATTAACTAAATTGTAGTAACCGGGATTTGTGTATATTGGAACCATGCAAAATAAGAAGTGCCTGTACTCTAAAATGCCAAGAGTTTCAGATGTGAGGGAAGGTGGACAGGGGACATAGAAGATCATTCTACATCAAATAAGGCCTTTGTCTGGGTGCTTGTTTGTCTGTGAATCTGTGTGTCAGCCTGAAATTCAGCATTGTATTGGTCTCAGGTACTTAATTTAAAAGTATAGTTAAGAGATACTTATGATATGTACCTTCTTGGTAAATATATTGCTCATTGATTTGAATTTCTAGTTCAAGATTACTCTCAATAGATTAGCATATTCGTTTATTTATTTGTTCAGTAGTACACAGCACACAACTGGAGCTCAATAAAAAATTGTTGAATGAACAAATGCTGACTTCCACTATCCAAAAAGGAAAGTTTGAAGGGGAATAACTTCACAGATTCATTTTGAGAAACACATCTATCTATGCACTCTTGGATCACTTATAAAAATCCTAAATTCCAAAGTGTTTCTGAAAATTATCATAAATATTGATATCTTTCTCTTAGACCCAGGGGAAATCAAAGACGCTTTTATTTTCCCTGCATTCTTTAGCTAAAACACAATAGTACAGAATCATTTCAGTTCCCAGAGGTGGAGACAATTTTTTTTAATCTAAAAAATATATTCTTTTCTGATTGTCCTAATGTTCTTTTTGAAATATTTTTATTATTAAATATAACATATTTAGAGAAAATTTCATATGATATGAATATATACTTTAATAATTATAAAGTGAACACCCATGTAACCACAATAAAGGTCAAGAAATAGAACATTGCCAACGCTCCAGAACCTCCCCTTTTGTCCCTTCTAATAATGCCCTCCTTCCTTTCTAGAGAAAATCACTACCTAACTTTTTGTGATAATCATTTCCTTGTTCTTTAAAAATAGTTTTAGCATAATGTACACATTCCTAAACAATATATTTTTGCTTGTCTTTAAAACCTATGTAGATGGAATCATACTATATGTATTCTTTGTGTCTTGCTCTTTTATTCAGTATTATGTTTCTTAGAGCCATCCATGTCATTGCACGTAACTCTAGTTCATTCATTTTCGTCGTTGTGTGAATATAGCAGAATTTATCCATTCTAATATTGATTGAAATTTGTGGTGTTTACAATCTGGGGTAATTGTGAATAAGACTATTATGAATAGTCTTTTTGCTGCTATGATCTGACTTCATTCATGTATCCTGGTGCATGTCGTTATTCACAGATTAATGATTGTGAACAAAAAGGATCTACAGATAAATTATTATAACTAGTAAGCGACTGCAGCAGTGTTGTGAAATACAACATCATTATACAAAAATCAATTTTATTTCTATACATTAGCAACAAAAAAAATGGAATTTAAGAAGATGTCATTATAAATTAACATTAAAAAAAGATCTCTAAGAATAAAATTTAATGAAAGCTGAGACCTTTGGGGAAAAGTATGAAATTATAAAGTCTAGATTTTTTTAGATTTTCTATATAAACAATCAGTCATATCATCTGCAAACAATGACAGTTTTATTTCTTCCATTGCAATGCCTTTTATTTATTTGTCTTTCCTTATTGCTACCTTCACTACTGTGTTGAATAGAAGTGATGATAGCAGTCTCCTTGTCTTGGATGGAAAATTTTCAGCCTCACCATTAAGAATGATATTTGCTCTAGATTTTTGTAAACATATCAGATTATTCCTATCGTCTATTCCTAGTTTACTAAGACTGATTCTTTATCATGTATGAATTGTTTTTCTGCATCTATTGAGATGATCATATAATTTTTCTCATTTAATATTTTAACGTGATGAATTACAGTGACTTTTTCTAATGCTATGTCAACCTTATGTTCTTGAGATAAACCCAACTTGGTCATGATGTGTTATTCCTTTTATATATTGCTGTTTTTCAATTTGCTTATATTTTGCTTAGGATTTTTACATCTAAGTTCATGGATGAGATTGTTCTATAATATTTTTGCTTATAAAAAATTATCTGATTTTAGTATCAAAGGTTATGCTAACCTAGTAAAATTAAATGAGTAGTGCTCCTCTCCTATTCTCTGCAAGAATTTGTTTAAGATTGAAATTCTTGGTCTTTGAGAGTAATATGGAACTCATCAATGGAATCATGTGGCCCTGTAGTTTACTTGTGGGAACATATTTGACTACCAATTAAATTTTTTCAGTGATTATAGACTATTTAGGTTTTTAAATTTTCTTTTTGATTTAGTATTGGTTAAATATGGTTTTCTAGGAATTTGTCCATTTTATTGAACTTACTGGTATAAAATTGTTCATTATATCCTCTTGTAAACTTTTCCATGTTTGAGGATTTATAATGATGTTCCCTTCTCATTCCTGATGTTTGTTCCAAGTTCTCATTTGTTCTCCTTTCCAAATCTGAGCCCTGGGGATAAGTGTAAGTAACAAGTAAAGAAAGAAGGCAAAGATGTTGGAGGTAGAGAAAACAGCAAGAGCAAATGCACTGAAGTGAATGGTATATTTGGTTTTATTTCAGTAAAAAACTTGAGGTAAACAAAGCCTCTAATAAGGCTGAAGTTCAAGTCATAAAGGGTCTTGAGTGGGTTTTGAAGGGGAAAATGTGGTTATATTTTCATTTTTAAGAATTACTATGTACCAAATAAACACTTTGCTAAGCTTTGATAAATAGAGTTGACAAGACAGGTTCTCTGTCCTTGGGAAGCTCACAATACATTATGAGAGGCAGTCATAGAAACAAATTATAATATAGTACAATGCCAATAAAGAAACACAGTCATGGGCTTTCCTGGTGGCGCAGTGGTTGAGAGTCCCCCTGCCGATGCAGGGGACACGGGTTCGTGCCCCGGTCCGGGAAGACCCCACATGCCGCGGAGCGGCTGGGCCCATGAGCCATGGCCACTGAGCCTGCACGTCCGGAACCTGTGCTCCACAACGGGAGAGGCCACAACAGTGAGAGGCCCTAGTACAGAAAAAAAAAACAAAAACAAAAAACAAAGTCATGAGGGCAGATAGCTTACTTTGAGACTGAAGTTTGACTTTTTGATTAGTTCCACTCAACATCTCTAAGCATTCTCAGCCTTACATTATAGGCAAACATCTAGATCCCTTGGCAGCCGTTAAGATGGGATAGCTTAGAGAAGCTTGAGTTAGTACCTAGTTTGACTCTTGTCTGGACTTAGTCCCCTAGATCTGTATTCATTGTTTCAACTTTCAGTTTTATGAAAGCCAATGATTTCTCTTTTCTTCCCTATAGGTGTAGAGAATATCTAAGTGGTGGCTACAGTTCCACCCCTGGTCTGGCTGCCATGTATCATGGGCAAACTACTAGTAAAGGGCCATCTAATTCCACGCAGATTTACCAGCAACCTCCAAGGCTCCTCATTGTGCATATCGCTCTACCATCCTGGGCTGACCTCTGCTCCAACCTCTGTGAGGCTCTGCAGAATTTTTTCTCTCTAGCCTGCAGCTTGATGGGCCCCAGCCGCATGTCCCTCTTCAGCTTATACATTGTACAAAATCAGCACGAGTGCATCCTCCCCTTTGTGGTGAGTATATCTATATTTGTTCATTTTATCCTGAAAGCAGATATGAGGTTTCTGGAGCAGAGATCACAGTTTTTATTCTTACAGTAATAACTGTGCCCATTCCCCATACCCAATACCCCACAGGCAACAGAAAGAGCCCAATGTCATCCTACACATGGGGGATTTGTACTGCAGAAGAGGAAACACAAAATTATTAATATGGGAGTATATACAGGCCACATCTTACCCCCCACCTCCACTCCTGAGAGAGAGAGAGAAAATTTGGCATTTACAGTCCTTTGGAATATAAGCAACTGACCTCTTTCATCCCTCTTTGAAATGTAAACACAGGGAAGTAAATCTCTAAATTTCTTTAGCGGTCTCTGGCTACTCTATCTACCTTTAAGTTTCCAAGACTTTTCCTTTAACCCAGGTTCCAGGTTTTTTTGCTCAGAAAGCCCCAACTGTGCAGAAATATGAAAATATTTTTTCTCTATACTTCCATATAGGACTCAGGTGAAACTCCCTCTAGGGTTTCAGAAGGCAAAGGCTGGGCTAAGGGCAATGCTTTTACAAAGCTCTCTCACACATAGACAACTATCTCTTTTCCTCCTCAAACAAATTCAGATCTTCACTTTCTCCCCTTTACAAAGTTCAGAATCTCAGGGGTGGGAAAGACTTCAGAGGTTCTAGTAAATCCTCTTCCTGAGGCAGCCATGCTGTTGGGATAGTCAGAAAAGACCTCATGGAGAGCCAGGACTTTGATTCCTACCTGGTGTGAATAAGACCTCCTCCCACATAGTGTCCATGGAAGCCATGGGGGAGCCTGGACTCCCTCCAACCCATCCAACATTAACAAGGTTTCTATCTCTCCCCCTCCCTATTGAGGTGGTGTCAGAGGACGCCATGTGGGGAGTGGCAGTGAGGCATCTTTTTATCTCCAAGGCAGGATGGTGTCAGTGAAGGCCTAGTGGGAAGCCAGGACTTTTAGGACATTTTTCCTAGTGGAAAGCTTAATGGTAATAAAGCTTACCTACCCCCAGGGTGTCAGTGGGGGGGCATATGAGGAACCTGAACTTCCACCCCCACCCAGAGATAGCAAGGCACCCTCCCTTCTGGGATGTAATTAGAGGCCAAATAGAGTCACACCCCAACCTGACAGTAATTATGTGGAAACCTCCTTTCCCCCATTGGTGCAGTGTCAAAATAGGCCTACTAAAGCAGAAGATTTAAACAAGATCCAGAGTCTTACAGCATAATGCCCAAAATGTCCAGAATACAAAAAAATAAAACACTCATGATTATCAAGAACCAGGAAAATCCCAACTTGAATAAGACAACAGACAGCAACACTGAGATGACACAGGTGTCAGAATTATCTGAAAACGCTTTTGAAGCAGCCATCATAAAAATATTCCAACAAGCAGTTATGAACATGCTTGCACAAATGGAAAAATATAAAGTCTCACCAAAAAATAGAAGTATAAAGAAAAACCATATAGAAATTTTAGGCTGAAAAATGCAATACCCATAATTTTAAAAACAAAAATCTACTATGGATGGGAAAAATGGAGAGGTCAGAGGAACTTGAAAACAGAATAGAAATTACCCAATCTCAGCAACAGAGAGAAAAGAGACTTGAAAAAAAAAAATTAGCAAAGCCACAGGGATCTGTGAGACTATAACAAAGAGCTAACATTTATGTCATCACAGTCCAAGAGGAAAGGGACAGGAGGGTGGAGCTGGACAAATATTTAAAGAAATAATCACTGAAAGTTTCCCAAATTTGGCAAAAGTTATAAACCTAAAGATTCAAGAGACTGGTGGAGCCCCAAACAGAATAAACGCCAAGGAATCCATTCTAGGGCTTCCCTGGTGGCGCAGTGGTTGAGAGTCTGCCTGCCAATGCAGGGGACACGGGTTTGTGCCTTGGTCCGGGAAGATCCCACATGCCACAGAGCGGCTGGGCCCATGAGCCATGGCCGCTGAGCCTGCGCGTCCGGAGCCTGCGCTCTGCGATGGGAGAGGCCACAACAGTGAGAGGCCTGCGTAGCGCCAAAAAAAAAAAAAGAAAAAAGAAATCCATTCTAAGACACATAATCAAAATTCTAAAAACTGAAGACAAAGAAAGTCTCTTGAGAGTGGGACACTGACACCTTACCTATAAGGGAGAAACAATCAAGTAATGATAGATTCTTTTCAGTAGAAACCATGAAGGCCAGAGGAAGTGTCACATTTTTCAAATGCTGAAAGAAAAGAACTGTTAACCTAGAACTCTGTATCCAGTGAAAATATCCTTAAGGAATGAATCAGAAATCAAGATATTCTCAGATGAAGGAAAACTAAGAGAATTTGTCACCAATAGACCTACCTTAACAGAATGGCTAAAGGAAGTTCTTAAATCAGAAAGGAAATTATAAAAGAAAGACTCTTGGAATATCCAGAAGGAAGAAAGAAGAGTGGAAAGAATAAAATATGAATAAAGATAATAGACTTTCTATAGAGTCTTCTAAATTATATTTGACAGTTGAAGCAAAAATTATAACATTGTCTGATATGGTTGTTAATGCTAGTGTATTTAGAGGAACTATTTAGGATAATTACATTATAAACGGGAGGATAAAAGGACTTAAAGGAAATTAAGGTGTTTACACTTCATTCAAAATGTTAAAATATTGACACCAGTATACTGTGATAGGAATGTATATGTATAATGCAATACTTAAAACAACCACTTTAAAAATCTATATAAAGAGATACACTCAGAAACACTATAGATAAATCAAAATGGAATTCTAAGAAAATATTCAATTAGGTAAAAGAAGATAGGTAAAAGAAAACAGAGAAATGAAAAACTGAGGGAACAAACAGAAAGCAACAAATAAATCAACAGGCTGACATACCAATAATTACATTAAATGTAAATGGTTTTATAGGCTTCCCTGGTGGCACCTATCCCTGGTCTGGGAAGATCCCACATGCCACAGAGCAACTAAGCCCATGCACCACAATACTGAGCCTGAGCTCTAGAGCCCACGAGCCACAACTACTGAGCCTGCATGCTGCAACTACTGAAGCCCATGCACCTGGAGCCCATGCTCCACAACAAGAGAAGCCACCACAGTAAGAAGCCCATGCACTGCAACGAAGAGTAGCCCCCGCTTGCCACAACTAGAGAAAGCCCACATGCAGCAACAAAGACCCAAAGCAGCCAAAAATAAATAAATAAATAAAATAAATTTATTTTTAAAAATGTAAATGGTTTTAATACACCAATTAAAAGAAAGAGAGAATTCCCTGGTGGTCCAGTGGTTAGGACTCTGTGTTTCCACTGACAGGGGCCCAGGTTCGATCCCTGGTTGGGGAAATAAGATCCCACAAGCTGCACGGTGTGGAAATAAATAAATAAATAAAAGAGATTGGCGGAGGTGGGGGCATGACCCAACTATATCCTGTCTACAGGAAACTAACTTCAAACACAATAAAAGTACGTTGAAAGTGAAAGGATGGAAAAAGATATACCATGATAACAATCAAAACGTTATCAATATATCAAATTAAGTAGACATAATGATAAAAAGAGTCACAGAACAAGAACAAATAGTCCTAAAATTTATATGGAACCCCAAAGACCTAGAATTGCCGAAGCAATCCTGAAGAAAAAGAACAAAGCTGGAGGCATAACCACCCCCCCCCACTCCCGCCAGACTTCAGACAATACTACAAAGCTACAGTAATCAGAACAGCCTGGGAACTTCCCTGGCGGTCCAGTGGTTAAGACTCCACACTCCCACTGTAGGGGGCATGGGTTCAATCCCTGGTCAGGGAACTAAGATCCTGCATGCCATGTGGTACAACCACAAAAAAAAAAAAAAAAAAACCGTGATATTGGCACAAAAATAGACATACGGGTCAATGGAACAGAATAGAGAGCCGAGGAATAAGCCCACACATGTACATTCAATTAATCTTCAACAAAGGAAGCAAGAATATACAATAGAGAAGACAGTCTCTTCAGCAAGTGGTATTGGAAAAGCTGGACAGCAACATGTAAATCAGTGAAGTCAGAGCACTCCCTTATGCCATACATAAAAATAAACTCAAAATGGCTTAAAGACTTAAATATAAAGCATGACGGCATAAAATTTCTAGAAAAGAACATAGGCAAAATATTCTCTGACCTAAATTGTAGCTATGTTTTCTTAGGTCAGTCTCCCAAGGCAAAAGAAATAAAAGCAAAAATAAACAAATGGGACCTAATCAAACTAAGAAACCATAAACAAAATGAAAAGACAATCTACAGAATGGGAGAAACTATTTGCAAATGATGTGACCAACAAGGGCTTAATTTCCAAAACATACAAACAGCTCATACAGTTCAATATTGAAAATAAATAAATAACTTTTTAAAATGGGCAGAAGACCTAAATAGACATTTCTCCAAAGAAGGCATGCACATGGCCAACAGGCACATGAAAAGATGCTCAACACTGCTAATTATTAGAGAAATGCAAATAACTGCAATGAGGTATCACCTCACACCAGTCAGAATGGCCATCAAAAAAGTCTACAAATAATAAATGCTGGAGAGGTTGTGGAGAAAAGGGAACCTCCTGCACTGTTGGTGGGAATGTAAATTGGTGCAGCCACTATAGAGAATAGTATGGGGGTTCCTTAAAAAACTAAAAGTAGGGTTTCCCTGGTGGCGCAGTGGTTGAGAGTCTGCCTGCCGATGCAGGGGACACGGGTTTGTGCTCCGGTCGGGGAAGATCCCACATGACGCGGAGCAGCTGGGCCCGTGAGCCATGGCTGCTGAGCCTGTGCGTCCGGAGCCTGTGCTCTGCATCGGGAGAGGCCACAACAGTGAGAGGCCCACGTACAGCAAAAAAAAAAAAAACTAAAAGTAGAGTTACCATTTGATCCAGCTATCCCATTCCTGGGCATATATATCTGGGGGAAACCCTAATTTGAAAAGATACATGCACCCCAGTGTTCATATCAGCACTGTTTACAATAGCCAAGACATGGAAGCAACCTAAGTGTCCATCGACAGATGACAGGATAAAGAAGATGTGGTATATATATACAATTTTACTCAGCCATAAAAAAGAATGAAATAGTGCCATTTGCAGCAATATGGATGGACCTAGAGATTATCATTCTATGTGAAGTAAGTCAGACAAAGACAAATACCATATGACACCACTTACATGTGGAATCTAAAAAAGATGATACAAAATGAATTTGCAAAACAGAAACAGACCCACAGACAGAGAACACAAACTTATGGTTACCAAAGGGGGAAAGGGAGGAGGGATAAATTAGGAGTTTGGGATTAACAGGTACACACTACTATATATACAACAGATAAACAACAAGGGCCTACTGTATAGCACAGGGAACTATATTCAATATCTTGTAATAACCTATAATGGAAAAGAATCTGAAAAAGAATATATATATGTGTGTGTATACATATATATGTATCTGAATCACTTTGCTGTACACCTAAAAATAACACAACTGTATCTGAATCACTTTGCTGTACACCTGAAACTAACACAACGTTGTATATCAAGTATAATTTTAAAAAAAAAATTTCCAAAAGAAAAACAAAGTCAATCCAACAAAAGACAACAATCTTAAATGTGTACCCACTAAACAACAGAGCTGCAAATGTCTGTTAACTGGTCAATGGATAAACAAAATGTATAACTCTCACTCTATAAAACTGGAGTTTCCTACAAGTACACTGAGGACAGAGTGAAAGTGATAGTGATGTTTACAGCCATACAGCAAGTATGTTCCTCTACTGTGCCATTTTCCTTGTGCATGTCTGTCCCATGACCACATTTGGCTGTGATATCTATCTTCTGTCAGGCAATAGGAGTAAAGAAAAGTTGAGTGATCTGGAAGGGCAAATGAAGATACTCAGCATAGGAGGCTTTTTGGGAGATGAGCTCATGTCTCAAACAAAAGTAAAAGGATTTCATTTCCTTCTTCAATTGACTATGTTCTATGCCTCTGGTACTCCTCAGTACATCTGGCCTTAGATTGAATCCCTGATCCCTTATTCACTCCATTAGGAAAGACAGACAGTTCTAGACTAAAAACAACCTCTGGTAACTCAGGAAAAATTGCAAGCCAAAATTTCCATCCAAATGAACAGTAAGTTCAACCATGGCCAAAAGCTCAGGAAAATCACTGAAACAATGCCATTACCTTATGTATAGAACAGTCCAATCTTTGTTTAAAGAAAAAAAAAATTACCTTAAATCCATTTTCTCTGACCTATATAAGTAT
This sequence comes from Lipotes vexillifer, assembly GCF_000442215.2. Classification (NCBI taxonomy): domain Eukaryota; kingdom Metazoa; phylum Chordata; class Mammalia; order Artiodactyla; family Lipotidae; genus Lipotes; species Lipotes vexillifer. The sequence goes on along the minus strand of NW_006786770.1, from coordinate 915,385 downwards.
CTGACATTTTCTATCTTCAGAGTTAGCTCAAAATGTAAGTGGAGGAAGACAGCAGGTAGGAAATCTTGCCTAAGTTGAACACCTCAATTTATCTCCTCATATTTAATTTATGAGTGTAATAAAATAATTCTGAACTTTTTATGAGAAATCTTGACAAAGGAACTATAATTAAAATATTAGAATTCCTTTTATATCTATTGTGCCCTTAATATAAATAAATTTGACCAAAATGATTAATCTCTCAAAGCAGAGTTTCAGAAAAATTCCATTACTGTGAAGATTTTACCAATTCTTTTACCTTTTCATGAGAACAAAGAAGTTATTTAAATCATATGTGATCTACAATGGTATTTGAGGACCAGTAGTGGTCTAATTTGCCTATTACATTTATTTTCTTATCCTTACTAGCTGATCTTCAATAGAATCATTTAAAAGTGGCAAATAATAATATATATTGGGCTTCCATGGTGGCACAGTGGTAGAGAGTCTGCCTGCCGATGCAGGGGACACGGTTCGTGCCCTGGTCCAGGAAGATCCCACATGTCGCAGAGTGGCTGGGCCCGTGAGCCATGGCCGCTGACCCTGGGCGTCCGGAGCCTGTGCTCCGCAACGGGAGAGGCCACAGCAATGAGAGGCTCCCCCACCCCCCAAAAAAAAAAAAAAAAAAAGATAATAAACTGTAATTGAGTGCTGCAGGAGGGTGGGGAGAGTAAGAAAAGGAAATATACAAATTTTATTATTGTATAGTGGAGATTTTCATCACTCATTAATGGATATTGTTAAAGCAATAACTTAGGGGAATTATATAAACATGGAATTATAAAGATAACCCCTAAAACAAATACAAACCTTTCTAATTATGACAAGGAAAACATATATAGAGCAAACAAATTTACACAGTGTAGTGATTTTTCAAAAGCTATGGAAACAGTGTATACCTTAGAATAATATAACTAAAAATAACTAAACTTACCTATTAAAGTACTTTAAAAACAGATTTGATTGCAGAACAAAATTCTGCTGTATTCAAGAGACTACAACAAAGTGATTCAGAAAGGTTGAAAATAAAAGAAAGGGCAAAGGTATACTAGGCAAGTGCACCCCGTAATAAAAAAACAAAAAGCATGATTTTAATATCAGACATCGTTGAATTTAGAGCAAAAATCACTAAACACCACTAAGAATGGCACTATAATGCTAGGACACAAAGCAGAGAAGAGTAGAGAATTATCAAGAGGAGCATAAGAAATATATTCAGTAAGAGAGCTTGTTGGAGGGAGAGTCTATTGAAAATATATCAGTTTTGAATACCAGTGTACCAAATAACATAGTATCAAAATTTTTTAAAGAAATATAATTATATGTATGAAAGAAATCTGCACCTTCCTGAAGTGCTCATGGAATAGTCACAAAAGTTGACCATATGTTAAGCCACAAATAAACCCCAAAACTTTGATGAATTCCAAAAAGTACAAGTAGATCAGTCAACATTCTCTGAATACAATGCAATAAAACTAGAAATAAATAGCAAATACAGAACAAAAAGTCACTACCACCTGGAAATTTTTAAGCTGTTTAATAGCTTTTGAATCAAAGGGGAAATTAAGCAAAGATTGCAGTATATCTAGAAAATAATAATAATGAAACACTACATATCAGAACCTATGTGATATAAAAAAAGTTAATGCTGAGAAAAATTCATATCTTTAAACTATATAAATTTCATTATTTTAAATTATATTAGTAAACCAGGAAAACTGAAATAAATGAAGCCAGCAACTCAAGAAGAAAGGAAAAAACAAGCTTAAGGAAAGCTAAAGGAAGGAAATAATAAAGATAAAAACAAACAGTAGTGAATATGAAAATAGAAAATGGTAGAACAAATGAATAAATCCAAATTTGTTCTTTGGGGAAAAAATAGGAAATAGATCAGCCATTAGTTAACTTAGTTTTCAGAAAAGGGCAGGGGGAAAAGGCACATATACCCAAAATAAGATAAGGAGAAAGTAACCACACTTGTGTGAAATCATAATTCTCCATGAAAATATAATTACCAAAAGTGAATTCAGAAGAGATAGAAACCTGCCATTTCCCATAAAATGAATAGGGAAAGTTATGAAAGAACTACCCTCCCCCAAAATAAAGTACTGGAACTAAATGGTTTTGCAGGGGAATAATACCAAACTTTCAAGAACAGATTGTCAACGTTTTTTAACCATTTTATACCACAGAAAGAAAAAAAAAATCCAAATTCTTTTTTTGTGAAGATAATGTAATATTGATCCTAAAATCCAGCAAACATTACACAGAAAGAAAAACTACAGACCAGACTCACTTATGACTATCTATTAAACATCCCAAATAAAGTATTAGCAATAGGATCCAGCTCATATTTTAAAAATCATCTACAGGAATGCAGAAATGGTGCAGTATTGAAATCTGTTGATACAGTTTACTATGTTAATATATCTAAGAAAAATATAATTGTGTTTATTTCCATACATACTTAAAAATGGTGTTTAATAAAGTGCAACATCCAATCTTCTTTTTAAAAAACTTAAAAAATTAGGAACAGGTGGCTATTCCCATAGTGTATGTCTATGACATGTCAAAAACCAGATCTTACTTAATGAAAAGACACTGAATATATTCCTGTTTAAGACAAGTAAGTTTAGTATCATCACTGTTATCTAACAGTATCTTAGAGATTTTCACTGATATAATTGCACACACAAAAAAGAAGTTAGAATATAGAAACAAGGAAAGGAGGGACTTCTCTGGTGGTCCAGTAGTTAAAAACACTCTGCGCTTCTGCTGCAGGGGGGCGTGGGTTTGATCCGGGGAACTAAGATCCCACATGCCCCACGGTATGGCCAAAAAAAAAAGAAATAAGGAAGAAAAAGATAAAATGATCGTTATTTGCAGATTAATGGTAATATATCTAGAAAACCCAAAAGAATCAACTAGAAAATTACTTAAAACAACAAAAGAATTCATGACAATGGTCAGGTACAAATATTAATACAGATATAAGTACCCTTTAGGGCTTCCCTGGTGGCACAGTGGTTAAGAATCCGCCTGCCAATGTAGGGGACAAGGGTTCGAGCCCTGGTCCGGGAAGATCCCACATGCTGCGGAGCAACTAAGCCCGTGCGCCACCACTACTGAGCCTGTGCTCTGGAGCCCGTGAGCCACAACTACTGAGCCCACGTGCCACAACTACTGAAGCTCGTGTGCCTAGAGCACATGCTCTGCAACAAGAGAAGCCACTGCAATAAGAAGACCGTGCACCACAACGAAGAGTAGCCCCTGCATGCCACAACTAGAGAAAGACCATGCAGCTATGAAGACCAAGCACAGCCAAAAATAAATAAATTTATTTTTAAAAAATAATAATAATAAGTACCCTTTATATTATTCCAGAACAACAAACCAGAAGTTAAAATGGCAGAAAAGTTCTCATCACAATAACCAAAATGATCAAATAAATGCTTATGAATGAGAATAATAATAAATTTGCAAGATTTATATGAATTAAAATGCTATTAAGAAACACAAAAGAAGACTTGAACAAATGAAAAGTCATTAGTTCTTGGGAGGACTCAGACCAGAAAGATGTCAGTTATCTCTAAATTAATCTATAAATGTAATGCAATTCCCAGTAAAATTTCTAACAGAAGAACTAGACATCTTGATAATAAAGTTAAAATTAGAAACAAAAAACAAACAAGAATAGCTAGAGACTCTTCCTCTCAAATATTAAACAGATATTCACAGTGTGATACTGGAAATTGGAAAAACAGAGCAATAGAATACAATTTAAAGTCCAGAAATAGACCCAAATACATGGGGGGATTTAGTGTACAATAATGATGCTATTTAACATTAGTTGGAAAAATTATTCAACAAACTAGATAGCCGTATGGGAAGAAATTAAGTTAGAGTCATACACACAGCTTACACCAGTATAAATTCCAAAAAAAAATATTTTTTTAATAAATTTATTTATTTTTGGCTGTGTTGGGTCTTCGTTGCTTCACGCCAGCTTTCTCTAGTTGCAGAGAGTGGGGGCTGCTCTTTGTTGTGGTGCACGGTCTTCTCATTGTGGTGGCTTCTCTTGTTGCGGAGCATGGGCTCTAGGTGTGCAGGCTTCAGTAGTTGTGGCTTGCGGGGGCCCTAGAGCGCAGGCTCAGTAGTTGCAGATGGATCAAAGATTTAAATGTAGAAATTGAAAATATCTAAGTATAGAACAGACTGTATCAGTCTGGGTCCAATCAGGAAACGAGGAAAAGTATATAGAGTATTTTAACATAGTTTAACATATTAAACTATGGTAATATAGCAATTATAAGATATAAGAGAGCTTTTTGTGGTACCCTAGGGCTGAGGGAGAGATCTCAAAGAACGACAAACTTGGAAAGGGGACCCCTTTCCCAAGGCTGGGGTTTAGACCCAGTTGGAGAATATATGGTTGCCGCTCACTGGATGCAAAGAAGTTCACTGGTTTGCTCAAGCCAGAGCTGATCCATGGCTACTGGGAAAGCAGGAAGCAACCCTCCAGGTGTAGGCACAGTGGCTGATGCGTAGGCGTGCAGAGAGTGGAGAAGCCAATGTGGGCAGGAGGTCTGGAGTAAGCAGTGTCTGTATTGGAAGAACAGCAGCATTTGGAGGACCACAGGAGACAAAACTTCTGAGGGGAGGGACAGGTGAGCAAAGGGAATCAGGCATCTGTGCAGGCAGGAGGCCTGAAGCATGCAGTGTCCATGCTGAGTGGACAGCTGACAGGGGATCAGGTTAGGGCTGAGAAGTTCCCAGTGTCTTAGTCAGCTCGGGCTATGACTGGCTGGTTTAAACAATATACATTTATTTTCTCAAGGTTTAGAAGGCTGAAAGTCCAAGATCAGGGTGCCAGCCTGGTCAGGCTCTGGTAAGAGTCCTCTTCCATCTTGCAGACAGCGGCTTTCTTGCTATGTGCTCACATGGCCTTTCCTCAGTGCATGTACATGAAGAGAGAGCTCTGGTGTCTATTCCTCTTCTAAGACCATCAATCCCATCATGGAGGCCCCACTCTCATGACCTCATCTAAACCTAATTATGTCCCAGAGGCCTTGCCTCTAAATACCATCACATTGGGAGTTAGGGCTTCAATTTATGAATTTTAAGGGGACACAAACATTCAGTCCATAACACCAAGGGCCTACAAGTTCTGGGCATGTGGGTGGAGCACTTCCAGGTAACTTCATACCACACTGG
>NW_006786770.1:854097-910122 GCF_000442215.2 Lipotes vexillifer | reverse complement strand
TCAGCAGGAGTGCACCTTCCTCCTGCAATGTCCCTCCAGTACACTCTACTCAGAAAACTTAACATCATGATTACTGTAAAGGAGAAAGGCTTAAAGTAGAATTCTGTTCATTATTGCAGAGATATACTGAAGGGTGAATTTTGAGCTGAGAGGCAATAAATCAACAATTAACATACAGACCATGGGGGGAAATGTAACAGTAAGAAAGGCCTTTCTAATCATAACACAAAACCCAAAATTCCAAAAATAAAAGATTAATAAATTCAGCTGAATAAATATAGAAAATAGAAAATATACACTTAGCCAAAAATAATAATAATAATACTGTGTGTAAAATCTAAAGACAACTGACAGGGCTTCCCTGGTGACGCAGTGGTTGAGAGTCCGCCTGCCGATGCAGGAGACACGGGTTCGTGCCTCGGTCCAGGAAGATCCCACATGCCGCGGAGCGGCTGGACCCGTGAGCCATGGCCGCTGAGCCTGCGCGTCCGGAGCCTGTGCTCCACAACGGGAGGGGCCACAACAGTGAGAGGCCCGTGTACCACAAAAATAAAATAAAATAAAGACAACTGACAATATGAGGGAAAATATTGCTTCTATATCACATAGGGTTAATTTCCCTAACCACATAAAGATTTCCTTAAAATCAATAATGATAATGACCAACAATCGTGAGAAATTATATACACAGTTTTCATTAAAGGAAATACACATGATGCTGAAACATTGAATATGTTCAGTCTCACTTATAAAAGAAATGCAAGTTAAAACTACATTGAGATGCTATTATTTTCCCTTATTTGGCTGGCAAAGATTTTTTTTTTAAGTTTAATGACATACTGTTTATGAGGATATAAAGAAGCAGACACCCTTATATGCCATTTATGGGCATATATTTTAACACAATTTCTATAGTGGGCAATTTGGTATCACAATTTACATACCCTTTAACCTAGCAAGTCTGTTTTTAATAGATTTTGTTTTGTTTTGGATGCACTGGATCTTCATTGCTGCACGTGGGCTTCTCGAGTTGTGGCACATGGGCTCTAGAGTGCATGGGCTTAGTTGCAGTATGTGGGATCTTAGTTCCCCAACCAGGGATCGAACCCGGGCCCCCTGCATTGGGAGCACAGAGTCTTAACTACTGGACCACCAGGGAAGTCTCACAAGTCTGTTTTTAGAAACTTATTCTACAGATATGTTTTCATATGTGCAAAAATGATTTGAGTATAAGATTATTCATTTCAGCATTGCTTGAAGTAGCAAAAGATTGGAAACAACCTAATGTTAATTAATAGGGAATTGGTTAAATAAAGTTATGGTCCATCCATTAATGGAATACTATGTAGCCATAAAAATTAAGACACTTTTTATTTATTGAATGTAACGATTACCCAAATTTACTCTGCAACAAAATCAAGATACGAAAGAGTATCATAATCTCTTCTATTTTGGTAAGAAGAAAGATCAAGTTTATCATTTATATTTTCTTCCATGTGAAGAAATATCTCTGGAAAGATACCCAATAAGCTAGTAATATTGATTACCTCCAGTAAAGTACTGGTTAGCTAAAGAACAAGAGTAGGAAGGTGACTTTTTCAACATATTTTTTTGTAACCCTTGAATCTTGAATGCTCGTTGAATGCAAGAAGAAAAATCTCAACAAAATTTTGGAAACTATAATACAGGTGAAAAGTGATAATTGACTTAGCAGTCCCAAGAGAGCTAAATCTTAAGCCAGTAGTGGGAAACCCAAGGAAGAAAGCATTTTAAACCACCAAGTTCTCAAAAGCCTTGGGAATTGGTAAAATCAAGTACTTTGGAGGTAAGAATGAAGGTAGAGTTCTCAAAAGCCTTTGGGAATTGGTAAAATCAAGTACTTTGGAGGTAAGAATGAAGGTAGAGCTAAAAGTAGAAAGATGTTGAACATCTGTTTAAAAAACAGTTTGACCTTTAGATGCTCTCTTCTACTCCAAAAGCAACAAACTTATTCATCACCTTAGATGGGGCATCGCAACATGCCCCATACCAATGGACCCCTAGGAATTTCACTGAGGTAGAAGGCCCCTGAATTTTAGTCGAATTTATTTCCTACCCTCTGGCATACAAATGTCTTACCAGTAAGTTAGAGTAGGTGCTACTTCTTGCTCACTAGGTCCACTCAGCATAATGTCATTAATGTAATGGGCCATTGTGATAGCTTGTTGAAGGGAATGGCAGTCAAAACTCCCTGTGAACTGAATTATGACATAGGGCTGGAGAATTGATATACCCCTGAGGTAGGACAGTGAAGGTGTATTGCTGGCCTTGTCAGCTGAAAGCAAACTGCTTCTGTGGGACCTTATAGACAGGAGTGGAGAAAAGGCATTTGCCAGATCAATAGCTGCATACCAGGTACCAGGAGATGTGTTAATTTGCTCAAGCAATGAAACCATATCTAGTACAGCAACTGCTATTGGAGTCACCACCTGGTTAAGTTTATGATAATCCACTATCATTCTCCAAGACCCATCTGTCTTCTGTACAGGCCAGATTGGCAAGTTGAATGGGGATATGGTAGAAATCACCACCCCGGCATCTTTCAAGTCCTTGATGGTGGCACTAATTTCTGCAATTCCTCCAGAAATTCAGTATTACTTTTATTATTTTCATAAGTAGAGGCAGTTCTAGAGGCTTCCACTTGGCCTTTCCCACCATAATTGCCCTCACTCCACAAGTCAGGGAACTAATGTGGGGATTCTGCCAGATGTTAAGTATGTCTATTCATTGTATGCTTTCTAAAACTGAGGAAATAGCCACAGGATGCATTTGGGGACCCACTGGACCTGATATAAAATTTCGTTGATCACCTGACCTCCACAAGCCCCTACTCTGACTAGTGGGCAACAGTGATGTTTGGGATCTCCTAGAATTAGTGTCAGTTCATAGCCAGTGTCCAGTAGACCCTGAAATGTCTGATTATCCCCTTTACTTCAGTGTACAGTTACCCTGGTAATGTTCAAATCTTTCTGGTCCTTTTTTCATAGTTTTTTAATTCTTTGTTCATGGTGTTGAATCCCTCTTTTATTTCTTTAAACATCTTAAAGGTACTTAAATATATTTGATAATTCTAATATCTGAAATTGTTGGTATTCTAATTCTCCTGTTTGTTGTTTCTGCAGACTCTCTCTCATAATGTTTGTTTCCTCACTGATTTTGTAATTTTGGATTATGAGCTTACCTTATGCTGATCTTAATGTGTGAGAATTCTGTGAGGCCTGAGTTTAGGGTGGATTTATGTTTGCTTGAGTCAGGTACCCTGAGGTGCTATCAACCCAGGACCACTTTAAGTTATGTTTTAAACTTAGGGTTTCCTAGACCCTGCAGATAAAGACAAATCCCAAACCCACATGAGGGGAGATATGTGGTTTCTAGGTCCCAGCAGTGATTTCTTTCTCATTTCTACTCAGAGCTCACATAAGTCAACAAGTTTCATTGTCGCCTCCCTTGACCAGCGAGTAGATTCTTTCTAGCCCACCTTTTCACTGAGAAAATAACCTTTTGAATGGTCTTAACTTTGAGCCAGGATGGCAGTTCCAATTCTTCTCCTTATGAGGGCCTAAGGCCTTGTCTCCTTCTTCTTTACAACACAAAGCCCTAGGTTCCCAAGATCAACAAGTAAAGCCAAGGCTTTTATACCTATCTCACACTGTAGTTTCCTGTTGTCCCCACTTTGGTTCCTGGGGATTTCCCTTAATTTCTTATGAATTCAACTATGCCTATAAAAGATATTTGTGTTTTATCTAGTATGTATACTGTTAGGTGGTGGAAGAGTGTGTTTCAGATATCTAGTTTATTTATTTGTAGGTGCTTTTTACATATTAAGAATATTAATGTCATGCTAATCATATACATTGCAAATATTTACCCAGTTTGTTGTCTTTAACTTTATTCATATTCAAACAGAAAATTTTAATTTTTATGTGGTCAGATCTCTTCATTTTTCCCTTTATGGTTTCCTACCTTTGTTGTCATGTTTCCAAAGGCCTTCCCTACCAGAAGGTAGTATCCTTTTTTTCCTACTATTTTCCTAGTTTATTTTTTCAATAAATTTATCATTACTGAATAATTTTAGATACATCAAAAAGTTGCAAAGGCAGTACAGAGAATGCCTATATTTTCTAACTTATATTTTTCTTCCCCCTGAAACTTATTATATGTGCATGCATTTACCATTTATTCAAAAATAATTTGTTTAATAAAACTGTGTTCCAGGTACTGTCCTAGGCCCTGCAGACCTGGCAATGAAGAGATAGATCAGATTCTTCCTTTAGTATATTATTATATTAAGCTTATATTCTAGTGAGATAGACAGACAATAACTTGTCAACATACTTTGGAAAATGTTACTCTAGTGTGACTCTTATCCCTTTCTATTCTGAGACTATTTATCTCACTTGTTTGTAAGTTAGTAGAAAGTGGGAATTATGTCTTTTTTTAGGTACCTAGTACATCATAAGCACATAATAATAAATGTTTTTTAAAATGGATGACTGAATGGACCTATGTCATTTACATAGATACTATTTTTTTTCCACTTATTGTTGTCAGTTGTAGAATAGGGCCATTAAGTCAATATAAACCCCTTCTGTTTAATCAGCAATGTTTTAAGTGCTTTTAGGGTTTGATAGTGATAAAAAATAATAACCACAGCTAACACTGAGTACATACTGTGTGACATGAACTAAGTCACTTAATAGTCTGTAAGATAAGTATTTCCATTGTCCCCAATTTCTAATTGAAGACATTTTAGCTTAAGGACTCATAGTCAGTAAGAGGAAGAGATAGGTTTGGAACTCAAGTCTATTTGGATCTAAAACCTTAACCAAGACTAGTACTTCTTTAACTAAAATGCCCACTACTCTTCAACAAGCATCCTCTACTCTTGTCAGGCACATTTCCTCTTCATCTCTGACACACTATATTCACTTCCAACCTCCATAGATGCTTGTATTGAACTTTCAGCCTCTCTACCCATCCCCCAACACACATAAACACATAAAATATTGTATTCTTTTTACAGATCTTACCCTTTCAATTCTCAGCCCCATCTCACCCCCTTTCCAACAACACTTACCTTTCTTTTTCTAAATCTCTAAAGTATCAATAGTCTATAACAGTCTCTTTCAACTGGGATACACATACCACTAGGGCTATAAGACTTCCCAGAGTACACAGGAATATATAATTTTAAAGAACTGATATATAGATCCTCAATTTCCACTAGTATTCTTTTCTAAAATTTCTCTGACTAATTATGCCTATGATGAGTCATTCCCACCATCCCTTTCACAATTACCCTTCTTCCACTTCACAAAGAAAATCCAAAATAAAAAGGAAGAGGTGAGAGGTACAAATCTTTCACCCACTATGAATTTTACTGTGATGAATTGCCATGTGGTTTTAAAATTTGCAGGGGCACCAAACAAGGAATAATTCAAAATATTGGCATCAATGTAAGAAAGTAGAGGACTTATGATGGGGTTAAAAATCTTTTGCAGGGGCTTCCCTGGTGGCGCACTGGTTGGGAGTCCGCCTGCCGATGCAGGAGACATGGGTTCGTGCCCCAGTCCAGGAAGATCCCACATGCCGCGGAGCGGCTGGGCCCGCGAGCCATGGCCGCTGAGCCTGCACGTCCGGAGCCTGTGCTCCGCAAGGGGAGAGGCCACAACAGTGAGAGGCCCGCGTACCATTTAAAAAAAAAAAAAAATCTTTTGCAGGGCTTCCCTGGTGGCGCAGTGGTTGAGAGTCCCCCTGCCGATGCAGGGGACACAGGTTCGTGCCCCGGTCCGGGAAGATCCCACGTGCCGCGGAGCGGCTAGGCCTGTGAGCCATGGCCGCTGAGCCTGTGCGTCCGGAGCATGTGCTCCGCAACTGGAGAGGCCACAACAGTGAGAGGCCAGCGTACCGCAAAAAAAAAAAAAAATCTTTTGCAACCAGGTGATGTCCAGTTTTAACAAAATTGAAGGAAGACTAAATTGAGGGACTTCCCTGGTGGTCCAGTAGTTTAGACTTCACCTTCCAGTGCAGGACGTGCAGGTTCGATCCCTGGTTGGGGAGCCAAGATCCCACATGCCTCGTGGCCAAAAGACAAAACAAAAACAGAACCAGTATTGTAACAAATTCAATAAAGACTTTAAAAAATGGTCCACATAAAAATAATCTTAAAAAAAAACTAAACTGAGTAGCAGCTGATAGATCATTAAAATAATTTTCATTAGTATTTATATCCCTATATAAATTTCGGCATATAGCTCAGAATGAATTTGACAATTTGATTGACATCTATATTTATCAGGAGGATGGTTCTCAGCACTAGAAACCTCCTAGAAAATAGGAATAGGATTAATACTGAATGTTGGTGCCATTCAATCAGTAATTTATTCACACGTACCTTAACTAATTGAAAAAAGAACGCAACATGCTCATGACATTGAGATGCATTTTTAATTAAAGTTTATGCTTAATGCCAATAATTATCAAAATAGGTAATATATATGTTGTTTTGATCAATTGTATATGAACAATAATTTTAATAATAGCTCAACCTAGATTATTAATTAGAGCCTATAGTCATAGGAAATTTTAAAATCTTACAACATGTAAATATTTTTGACACAGAGAAGTATGATAAGATGATCAATAAAAACTGCCAACCAAAAAATTCTATTACATTGTGATAAAACTCTATGAGAAAAGTGAAATGGAAATATGAATTCAAGGAGAAAAATGAATAATATTAATTTCCATCTGTTAAAAAGAAAAAAGAGCTTGCTCATGTACTTTTTAAATTGAATAATGCAAGTATCAAATCCCTATGATATTTAGATTCTATTGGATTATGTTTTAAAGAGTAGTGGTATAGTTTTATTTTGAAATATTGATATTTAAATATGCTGGAAGTTATATCCTTAACAACTACGTACTTACTTAAAATCTAGATGTCAACTTAAAAACGTATAAAGGAGTATATCATTTTTCATATTCTTTTAGGGAGTACATGAAAAGAAATGCTCAAAGGCTACTAGTCTGTACTTGAGTAGGTTTCTTATCTTCCTGTCTAGATTACAAGTTCTCTTTGTGTAAGAATTATATACTATTTCTTGTGGTTTTCCCAGAGATTCATGGAGAGGAGCATGTAAGCAAAGTAACATGCTCATGAATTTTATGTGCATTTTGCAAATATTGCTCAATTTTGCTCTTTGATCAGGAAAGTTTCCTTATCCCAAATATAATTCCTCCCCAATCCATCCCCACCTGCTATTGATGCTTGGAATTCCTTCAAATAGTGTCACTAATTTTAATTCCACATTTATTCAAAATGCATATATTCTTAGGAGACGTAACATCAATCTAGAGTCAGATTAGATTAGATTACTTCCTGAGAACAAGTTTTTGTGAAGGAAAGTGAGGAGAGCCAGGAGATTTATGTGTTGACTCCTTGACCTGACTGCAGACTAAGCCAAGCATCTCTGCTCAAAGTGATCCTGAGGGGAAGTTTAGGTAGGACCTTATCATTTCTAAAATGATCAAAATCCTCATTTCTGATAAAACATCACTCTTGAATAGAGAAGCTCACTGTGCGTAGACTAACTGAGAAATGAAGATAATGTCTAAGAGTGACGCTGCTAGGCCTCCAATTTGCAGACCACCCCAAAGTAAAACTAAGCAGTCACAACTGAACCTTCCTTTGGGTAAGTGAATGAGTTAAAACACGTTCTTTCCTGTTTCTAGTAATTCCACACAAAGTCCTTTGACTGAAAATTTTCCTTCCTCTGGTCTAGGGAAGATTTTAGTGCAGTGCCTAGAACATAACAGGCATTCCATAGATCTTGGTCAAATAAACAGATTTTCAGGAAGGGAAAAGTACTCTTGAGTAATTGATAATGAAATCAGACTGCCAGTTAATCTGAAACCTGAGTCACTAAAGATTTACATCTTTGATTCATTTTTCTCTGCAGCAAGTGAAAGGGAACTTTGCTAGGCTGCAGGCCTGCATCTCAGAACTCCGCATATTGCAAAGAGAAGGTTGTTTCAGACCGCAAGCCACTTCTCTGCAGCTGGCAATAAAGGATGGGCTCCAGCAGTTCAAACAGTACAGTGGACACATGACCACAAGTGCCGCTCTGGCCTACACTTCCCTGGAGGTAAAAGATGGCTTAGGAAACTAACTCATCTTCCCATTTCAGTCCATCTAGATCCTTCATTGTCATCCTTCTGTTGTTCTCTGTTTCATTCACATTGAAAGTCATGACTAGATACTCCACTGGGTACATGAGTGACTGTGAGTTAAAACACATTCAGTCTCTAGTAACATCGGGCATCAGACAAATGAGTTTAAAAATAATTATGCTTTCATCTGCATGCTTATTCAATTAAAAATGTCTAAGTACAAAAGAGAATTGCACGTATTTAATACTTGCCTTCCAGAGTTTCAAGTTCAACCCAGATTCAGATCGAGCAAGGAGAGAAATCTACATGGAAGTACCGCTGTGAGAAAAGAGCATATAAGCTCTCTGATCTTTAGTACACATTTAATGAGTGGAATTTAAGGATTCTATTTCCTTTGTATCCTCAAGAAATCAAAGCACTTTGAGCAAGAGGGGTACTGCCAATGATTCAAGCCATCTTAAAAACGGAAACACAGTGGGGGACTTCCCTGGCAGTCCAGTGGTTGAGACTCCACGCTCCCAATGCAAGGTGTGCGAGTTCAATCCCTAATCGGGGAACCCTAGTTGGGGAACTAAGATCCCACATGCTGCACGCGGTATGACCAAAAGAAAAACTAAAACTAAAACACAGGGATGGCTTCTCATTGGTCACTTTCTGGGGTAGGTTCAGCCTGTTTGGAAGGGTCTTGTGATGATCTGTCCCACCAGACCTCTCCCACCAGAATCTGTCAAATGAAATTTGATTTGCAAATTACATATAAATCTTTTTCTTTGCCAGAAAGACAATAGCCACTACCACAGATTTCTGTGGTGTTTAATCCTCCAGATCTACCCTGTTACATTCTAACCTCTGTACATCAGGGAAAGTAGACACGTTGATTCTTCTATTTATTTCCAGATTACTGTTCTGACTTCACAGCCTGGAAAAGAGGTGGTCAAACAATTGGAGGAAGGATTGAAAGATACAGACATAGTCAGGGTCAGGAGACTTCAGGTGGTTGAGATCACAAAGGGAGTCCTAGAATGTATGGACTCAGCATCCCCTGTTGAAGAGGCCAGCAACGACGGTAAGAATTAAAAGAATAGGTAAGGGCTTCCCTGGTGGCGCAGTGGTTGAGAATCTGCCTGCCAATGCAGGGGACACGGGTTCGAGCCCTGGTCTGGGAAGATCCCACATGCCGCGGAGCAACTGGGCCCGTGAGCCACAACTACTGAGCCTGCGCGTCTGGAGCCTGTGCTCTGCAACAAGAGAGGCCGCGACAGTGAGAGTCCCGCGCACCGCGATGAAGAGTGGCCCCCACTTGCCACAACTAGAGAAAGCCCTCGCACAGAAACGAAGACCCAACACAGCCAAAAATAAATAAATAAATAAATAAATAAATAAATAAATAAATAAATAAATAAAGAATAGGTAAAAAGAATGGTAAGATTTTAATGAGTAGTCTTTTACAGATCAGGACGATTATTTTCCATGGTCTTTATTTTTTTAAAAAGGTTTTTTTGATGTGGACCATTTTTAAAGTCTTTATTGAATTTGTTACAATATTGCTCTGTTTTATGTTTCGGTTTTTTGGCCGCGAGGCATGTGGAATCTTAGCTCCCCGACCAGGGATCGAACCACCTGCTTTGCAAAGGGAACTCTTAACCACTGGACCACAAGGGAAGTCTCTTCCATGGTCTTTTATGTTCTTAAATGAAATGAAGCCAACAGATTTCACTGTGGTTCAGACAGATGTTTCTACGTGTTGGAGTTTAATTTTTAATCATATTTTTAATTTAGAAACAATATATGTTAATGTAAAACCTGAAATATAGGTATAAAAAGTAAAAATTCCTTCCTCCTCAAGAGATTGGGGTATCCCTCTTAATGCTCCATTAGACAGATAGATAGATAGATGGATAGAGAGATAGATAGATAGATAATAGGAAGAAATATTTTATATTTTAATGGGATCATGACATACATAATATTCTGTAATCCTCTTTGCATGTTGTACAGCTATCTATGTTAGTATCTATAGACATGCTTCATTGTTTACTGGATACATGATTTTTTTTTTACTTTGTGGTTGGACCATAGTTTGTTTAATCGCTTATTAATGAATAATTTGGTTTATTACATTTTGCTATTATAACCAGTGCTGTATGAAGAGACTTATATGTACAGCTGGCTTCATTGGCCTATGACCAGTGCAGTCACACAAGGCCCTGCATTCAGAAAGCCCCTATGCTTAGGATTTAATGCTTTTGGGTTGCAGTCTTGAAATTCTTAATCAGTGTTTTTGTAAGTGAAGTTTGATGGAACAATGGAACATGTGCCAGGGGATTATAGTCTCGGTTCATATGTGCCCTGCCTACCTCCTACCTCCCCAGAATGGGTTTTGAGTCACTAGATTCCCAGCCCTGATGTCCCCAGCCTGCCTACCCCAACCCAGTGACTACTGGCACTCAGATCCCTGCTAATAAATCCCCCATAAATCACCAGTAATCATATACTTCCTAGAAGAGAAAATATTCAAACTGAATCTTAAAGGACAAATAGGAATTAACCAAGCAGAGGAAGAGGAAAGGGACGCTCAAAAAGGAGACCCAGGGACATGAGAAATCAAGATAAATCAACTTTCAGAGATGAGCCCATGGTTCCTTATGTCAGGAGCCTATCAGGCAGAGGCAGGAGTAAGGCTCTAAAGGTAGGCAAGGGTTAGATCAAGAAAGTCCATATATGCCCTAAACCCATTCTAAGACATTTGGATTTCATGCTAAAGCAATGGAAATTTATGAGAAGATTTTTGTCAGGAGATCAAGTAGAGATTCTCAAATTACAGCATTTAAAAGGTTTTTAAGCGGTTTTAATTTATCCAACATTCAAGTTACAGTTCACCCTCTGTCAGTTCTTTCTGGTTATGTTGGTCTTCTCCAAGGTTATACACACCTGGAGGTGTCCACTGTTCTGATACCATTGATCTCTTCCTGGTTCCACATAAATAACCTCACTCTTCCCTTCACGCCCTAATTAGGTTAGGAGTTTGGTAACTAAGGATGTGTTTCCCATCAAATTCTGACACATGTGGATCCTTACAGCATCATGGACCACTGACATTGTTCTGGTTGGGGCGGGAGGGTAACTAGCCTTGCTGTGTGGTGTATGAGCTCTCAGCTACTACACACCCTCTGCTTTTCTCAAGCCAGTCTCCTAACTGACTGTCCTTCTATCTCCATCCCTCCACTTGTAGTAATCTTTTCCTCTGAATTCCCCCTTCTTTCCTCTGAATTCCTCCCCTTATCCTCTTCCAACCAAATCCTCCCCATCCTTTAAGGCCTAATTCAGGTTCATGACTACTGAATTGATTTTCCTCTCCTTAGAACAACCACATAGCCTGTGGTCTACACAACACAATTTAGCATTTAATTATATACCACATAGAATTGTTTACCATTGCTTTATTTGTTTTTAACGTCTTTATTGGAGTATAATTGCTTTACAATGTTGTGTTAGTTTCTGCTGTATAACAAAGTATATCAGCTATACGTATACATATATCCCCATATCCCCTGTCTCTTGCGTCTCCCTCCCACCCTCCCTATCCCACCCCTCTAGGTGGTCACACAGCACCGAGCTGATCTCTCCATGCAATGCAGCTGCTTCCCACTATCTATTTTACATTTGGTGATGTATATATGTCAATGCTACTCTCTCACTTCATCCCAGCTTACCCTTCCCCCTCCCCATGTCCTCAAGTCCATTCTCTACATCTGCATCTTTATTCCTGTCCTGCCGCTAAGTTCATCAGAACCATTTTTTTTTTAGATTCCAGATATATGTGTTAGCATACAGTATTTGTTTTTCTCTTTCTGACTTACTTCACTCTGTATGACAGTCTCTAGGTTCATCCACCTCACTCCAAGTAATTCAATTTCGTTTCTTTTTATGGCTGAGCAATATTCCATTGTATATATGTGTCACATCTTTTTTATCCATTCACCTGTCGATGGACATTTAGGTTGTTTCCACTTCCTGGCTATTGTAAGTAGTGCTGCAGTGAACACGGTGGTACATGACTCTTTTTGAATTATGGTTTTCTCAGGGCATATGCCCAGTGGTGGGATTTCTGGGTCATATGGTAATTCTATTTTTAGTTTTTTAAGGAACCTCCATACTGTTCTCCATAGTGGCTGTATCAATTTACATTCCCACCAACAGTGTAAGAGGGTTCCCTTTTCTCCACACCCTCTCCAGCGTTTATTGTTTGTAGATTTTTTGATGATACCATTGCTTTATTGTGTGATAATTTTGTCTTCTCACCTAAACTGTAAACTACTTGATATCTTTTCTATCTGTATTAACTCTTAAGCATTAAGTGTTGGCATTACAAATTTGTCTTACTCATTTCTGCGCCCCACTCTGTAGTATATCCTAGATTATCAGTATATATTTGTTGAATGAATTGATGACAGTGATACCTGTGGAGTCTGTTCTTGGTCTGCCCAGCATCCCCTGCATCCCCCTTCTTTAGTAACACCTCTACTTTCATGGTCACAGGGTGGGCTATGACCCAGGTAAGGCAATCATAGTTCTCCAGGCTACTAATCAGAGTCTTTCCCAGTGGGTTCTCAAACTGAATCTGTGAGAGAGAAGCTCTTTTTATTTCTCTTTGATCATGGACAGATCAGGCATGGACTATGTCCTTTTCTCCCTTCAGTGACTGTACCCAGAAAGTACTGAATCTCTAATGGCACAAAACTCAGAGTACTCTGAGGGTACCTGATGGCTTTATTTAAAATAGTTAGAGGCTAGCACTGTACAGAAGAGCTTTTAAACGCAGGAAGGCAGCTTTCTACCTTGTGTCACTGCTAACGATTCTTCCAGTAACTTCCTATTTGCTTATAAATAATACATTATCCCATAAGTTGCTTGTAATTCCTCTTTGTGAGTTAAGTGTACATATGGTTCATGGCTTGAAATCTTCCCAGTTTGCCTGTACTTTCCTCAAAGTTAATTCCTTTATTCCGTTAATGTTTTGCTATATCTGATGTTCTTGTCAAGAGATTAACAACAGCAACTAGTCTTATTCTCAGAAGGATGAGTGCTCTTGAATTAGGATGCCTGAGTCTAAATCCCAGTTCTATTACTTACTAGCTGTGTGGCTTTGGAGAAGGTACTTAGCCTGTGTAAGCCTTTAATTCCTGCCCCATCCAGTAGTTGTGGGAGTTAAATGAGATCATATGTGTTAATTACTTAGTATACAGTAAATGCTAAATAAAAGTTAGCTATTCTTAGTATTTTGGAAAATTTTTGTATATGGATGGTTTAATATTTCTGAGATTTGTTTTTATTTATTTATTTATTTATTTATTTATTTATTTATTTTTGGCTGCGTTGGGTCTTCGTTGCTGCACGCAGGCTTTCTCTAGTTGTGGTGAACGGGCTGCTTTTCATTGCGGTGTGCAGGCTTCTCATTGCGGTGGCTTCTCTTGTTGTGGAACATGGGCTCAGTAGTTGTGGCAGCGCGGGCTTCAGTAGTTGTGGCGCACGGGCTTAGTTGCTCCGCGGCATGTGGGATCTTCCCGGACCAGGGCTCGAACCCATGTCCCCTGAATTGGCTGGCGGATTCTTAACCACTGCGCCACCAGGGAAGTCCTGAGATTTGTTTTTAATGGCCAGGCCTCAAGTGGACTGTGAGTTACCTGAGGATAAGACTGTGTCTTATACATCTTTGTATCACCAGCATATATCATTCTGCCTGGCACATAGTAGATTCTCAATAAATGTTTCTTGAATAAATAAATGAATGATTGGGAAAAAACAAATAATTTGTGAGAGGTGGTGGTCACACTCTCTGACATCAACTCAAATATTTAGGGACATATGCCAAACACCTGTAGCTTCCCTTCGTGGCCCATGAATATCATGAATTGATTCAAACACTTTTTGAATCTATTTATAATTTTTTAACTGTGATAACCATGATCATCAATTAAATAAAAATTGTCTGCATGCTACCTTTTGAAGAAAGAAACAGGTTACAATACAAGGAAATGATATTACAGATCAGTTTTAAAAGGAACTATGAGATTATGTCCTTTGATTGGTCTAATTTCTGCCTTCTTTAGTGCAGCCCTGCATAGTGAGATCTAATTATTACAAAGATGACTTGGAGACTGCAAGATCCAGAATTGTTGAAGAAAAAGGAACTTAGAAATTAAGAAGGTAGACTCACCTTTTAGAGAGTTCTTTAGCAAGATAATTTCATTTTAATGAAAAGGTTAACTTTAAATCACATTCGTATCAGTTAAGGTTTTCTATAAATTTTCAGGCTTATGGCTTATTATATGTTTTCTTTCAAGTGTATAAATGACACTTTCTTCCATCTGTTCTTGATTAGCCTAACTTGTTCATTTTTTCTTTATTTAAAATTTAGCTGATATTAAGAACATCAGAAGTTCACCAGATGTATTTGACAGAGATATGTTTACAAAGTTTTATGGAGCTGAAAATGAATTTGACTGATCTTAAAAATTTTTAGGTGGTCATCCAATAGGAAATACAATAATTAAATTTAATTTAATCCACCCCTATTCTTAGATGAATGCAAAGACAGTATAAAATCTATGAAGTTATCATCAGTGTTATTATTATTATATGTGTGGTCATTATAATAAAAGCCTCAAATAAATCCCCAGTTTAAAGACACATTCTTTACACACATTCAATAAACTCAGAGTTGTAAGCAATGCTGTAAGCAATCTTTAATAAAATGTTTTTCTTTAATTTAGAAAAGCTTATTTAGTTATGTTAAGGCTTGTAAGAATGGTCTTAGATTGTATTCTCCATCCTGTAACCCCATAGGAATTGTTTTAAAATTTGCTCAAGTAAATGCTTGCTTTAAAGAACCATTTATTACCCTTGCAAGTGTGGAAATAAGTCATTTGTATAAACTTGAAAAAAAATTTAGCTGAAGTATCCTGCCTAGCTGTCTCTGTGGTAGCTTTTGTCCAGTTATTGCTTGCTTTAAAGAACCATTTATTACCCTTGCAAGTGTGGAAATAAGTCATTTGTATAAACTTGAAAAAAAATTTAGCTGAAGTATCCTGCCTAGCTGTCTCTGTGGTAGCTTTTGTCCAGTTATTCTTTAATTTTTTTTTTTTAACATCTTTATTGGGGTATAATTGCTTTACAATGGTGTGTTAGTTTCTGCTTTATAACAGAGTGAGTCAGTTATACATATATATATATGTTCCCATATCTCTTCCCTCTTTGTCTCCCTCCCTCCCACCCTCCCTATCCCACCCCTCCAGACAGCCACAAAGAACCGAGCCGGTTTCCCTGTGCCATGCGGCTGCTTCCCACTGGCTATCTACCTTACGTTTGTTAGTATATATATGTCCATGTCTCTCTCTCGCCCTAACACACCTCACCCTTCCCCCTCCCCATATCCTCAAGTCTGTTCTCCAGTAGGTCTCTGTCTTTATTCCTGTTTTACCCCTAGGTTCTTCATAACATTTTTTTTTCTTAAATTCCATATATATGTGTTAGCATACGGTATTTGTCCTTCTCTTTCTGACTTACTTCACTCTGTATGACAGACTCTAGATCTATCCACCTCATTACAAATAGCTCAATTTCGTTTCTTTTTATGGCTGAGTAATATTCCATTGTATATATGTGCCACATCTTCTTTATCCATTCATCCGACGGCGGGCACTTAGGTTGTTTCCATCTCCGGGCTATTGTAAATAGAGCTGCAATGAACATTTTGGTACATGACTCTTTCTGAATTCTGGTTTCCTCAGGGTATATACCTAGTAGTGGGATTGCTGGGTCATATGGTAGTTCTATTTGTAGTTTTTTAAGGAACCTCCATACTGTTCTCCATAGTGGCTGAACCAATTCACATTCCCACCAGCAGTGCAAGAGTGTTCCCTTTTCTCCACACCCTCTCCAGCATTTATTGTTTCTAGATTTTTTGATGATGGCCATTCTGACTGGTGTGAGATGATATCTCATTGTAGTTTTGATTTGCATTTCTCTAATGATTAATGATGTTGAGCATTCTTTCATGTGTTTGTTGGCAGTCTGTATATCTTCTTTGGAGAAATGTCTATTTAGGTCTTCTGCCCATTTTTGGATTGGGTTGTTTATTTTTTTGTTATTGAGCTGCATGAGCTGCCTGTAAATTTTAGAGATTAATCCTTTGTCAGTTGATTCATTTGCAAATATTTTCTCCCATTCTGAGGGCTGTCTTTTGGTCTTGTTTATGGTTTCCTTTGCTGTGCAAAAGCTTTGAAGTTTCATTAGGTCCCATTTGTTTATTTTTGTTTTTATCTCCATTACTCTAGGAGATGGGTCAAGAAGGATCTTGCTGTGATTTATGTCATAGAGTGTTCTGCCTATGTTTTCCTCTAAGAGTTTGATAGTTTCTGGCCTTACATTTAGGTCTTTAATCCATTTTGAGCTTATTTTTGTGTATGGTGTTAGGGAGTGATCTAATCTCATACTTTTACATGTACCTATCCAATTTTCCCAGCACCACTTATTGAAGAGGCTGTCCTTTCTCCACTGTATATTCCTGCCACCTTTATCAAAGATAAGGTGACCATATGTGCATGGGTTTATCTCTGGGCTTTCTATCCTATTCCATTGATCTATCTTTCTGTTTTTGTGCCAGTACCATACTGTCTTGATTACTGTAGCTTTGTAGTATAGTCTGAAGTCAGGCAGCCTGATTCCTCCAGCTCCATTTTTTGTTCTCAAGATTGCTTTGGCTATTCGGGGTCTTTTGTGTTTCCATACAAATTGTGAAATTTTTTGTTCTAGTTCTGTGAAAAATGCCAGTGGTAGTTTGATAGGGATTGCATTGAATCTATAGATTGCTTTGGGAAGTAGAGTCATTTTCACAATGTTGATTCTTCCAATCCAAGAACATGGTATATCTCTCCATCTGTTTGTATCATCTTTAATTTCTTTCATCAGTGTCTTATAATTTTCTGCATACAGGTCTTTTGTCTCCTTAGGTAGGTTTATTCCTAGATATTTTATTCTTTTTGTTGCAATGGTAAATGGGAGTGTTTTCTTGATTTCACTTTCAGATTTTTCATCATTAGTATATAGGAATGCCAGAGATTTCTGTGCATTAATTTTGTATCCTGCTACTTTACCAAATTCATTGATTAGCTCTAGTAGTTTTCTGGTAGCATCTTTAGGATTCTCTATGTATAGTATCATGTCATCTGCAAACAGTGACAGCTTTACTTCTTCTTTTCCGATTTGGATTCCTTTTATTTCCTTTTCTTCTCTGATTGCTGTGGCTAAAACTTCCAAAACTATGTTGAATAAGAGTGGTGAGAGTGGGCAACCTTGTCTTGTTCCTGACCTTAGTGGAAATGCTTTCAGTTTTTCGCCATTGAGGATGATGTTGGCTGTGGGCTTGTCATATACGGCCTTTATTATATTGAGGAAAGTTCCCTCTACACCTACTTTCTGCAGGGTTTTTATCATAAATGGGTGTTGAATTTTGTCAAAAGCTTTCTCTGCATCTATTGAGATGATCATATGGTTTTTCTCCTTCAATTTGTTAATATGGTTAATCACATTGATAGATTTGCGTATATTGAAGAATCCTTGCATTCCTGGAATAAACCCCACTTGATCATGGTGTATGATCCTTTTAATGTGCTGTTGGATTCTGTTTGCTAGTATTTTGTTGAGGATTTTTGCATCTATGTTCATCAGTGATATTGGCCTGTAGTTTTCTTTCTTTGTGACATCCTTGTCTGGTTTTGGTATCAAGGTGATGGTGGCCTCGTAGAATGAGTTTGGGAGTGTTCCTCCCTCTGCTATATTTTGGAAGAGTTTGAGAAGAATAGGTGTTAGCTCTTCTCTAAATGTTTGATAGAATTCGCCTGTGAAGCCATCTGGTCCTGGGCTTTTGTTTGTTGGAAGATTTTTAATCACAGTTTCAATTTCAGTGTTTGTGATTGGTCTGTTCATATTTTCTATTTCTTCCTGATTCAGTCTTGGCAGTTTGTGCATTTCTAAGAATTTGTCCATTTCTTCCAGATTGTCCATTTTATTGGCATAGAGTTGCTTGTAGTAATCCCTCATGATTTTTTGTATTTCTGCAGTGTCAGTTGTTACTTCTCCTTTTTCATTTCTGATTCTATTGATTTGAGTCTTCTCCCTTATTTTCTTGATGAGTCTGGCTAATGGTTTATCAATTTTGTTAATCTTCTCAAAGAACCAGCTTTTAGTTTTATTGATCTTTGCTATTGTTTCCTTCATTTCTTTTTCATTTATTTCTGATCTGATTTTTATGATTTCTTTCCTTCTGCTAACTCTGGGGTTTTTTTGTTCTTCTTTCTCTAATTGCTTGAGGTGCAAGGTTAGGTTGTTTATTCGAGATGTTTCCTGCTTCTTAAGGTGGGCTTGTATTGCTATAAACTTCCCTCTTAGAACTGCTTTTGCTGCATCCCATAGGTTTTGGGTCGTTGTATCTCCATTGTCATTTGTTTCTAGGTATTTTTTAATTTCCTCTTTGATTTCTTCAGTGATCACTTCGTTACTAAGTAGTGTATTGTTTAGCCTCCATGTGTTTGTATTTTTTACTGCTCTTTTCCTATAATTGATATCTAATCTCATGGCGTTGTGGTCGGAAAAGATACTTGATATAATTTCAATTTTCTTAAATTTACCAAGGCTTGATTTGTGACCCAAGATATGATCTATCCTGGAGAATGTTCCATGAGCACTTGAGAAAAATGTGTATTCTGTTGTTTTTGGATGGAGTGTCCTATAAATATCAATTAAGTCCATCCTGTTTATGGTTGTTAGTATTTGCCTTATGTATTGAGGTGCTCCTATGTTGGGGGCATAAGTATTTACAATTGTTATATCTTCTTCTTGGATCGATCCCTTAATCATTATGTAGTGTCCTTCTTTGTCTCTTCTGATAGTCCTTATTTTAAAGTCTATTTTGTCTGATATGAGAATTGCTACTCCAGCTTTCTTTTGGTTTCCATTTGCATGGAATATCTTTTTCCATCCCCTTACTTTCAGTCTGTATGTGTCTCTAGGTCTGAAGTGGGTCTCTTGTAGACAGCATATATATGGGTCTTGTTTTTGTATCCATTCAGCCAATCTGTGTCTTTTGGTGGGAGCATTTAGTCCATTTACATTTAAGGTAATTATCGATATGTATGTTCCTATTCCCATTTTCTAAATTGTTTTGGGTTCGTTATTATAGGACTTTTCCTTCTCTTGTGTTTTTGTCTAGAGCAGTTCCTTTAGCATTTGTTGTAAAGCTGGTTTGGTGGTGCTGAACTCTCTCAGCTTTTGCTTGTCTGTAAAGGTTTTAATTTCTCCATCAAATCTGAATGAGATCCTTGCTGGGTAGAGTAATCTTGGTTGCAGGTTTTTCTCCTTCATCACTTTCAGTATGTCCTGCCACTCCCTTCTGGCTTGTAGAGTTTCTGCTGAGAGATCAGCTGTTAACCTTATGGGGATTCCCTTGTGTGTTATTTGTTGTTTTTCCCTTGCTGCTTTTAATATGCTTTCTTTGTATTTAGTTTTTGACAGTTTGATTAATATGTGTCTTGGCGTATTTCTCCTTGAATTTATCCTGTATGGGACTCTCTGTGCTTCCTGGACTTGATTAACGATTTCCTTTCCCATATTAGGGAAGTTTTCAACTATAATCTCTTCAAATATTTTCTCAGTCCCTTTCTTTTTCTCTTCTTCTTCTGGAACCCCTATAATTCGAATGTTGGTGCGTTTAATGTTGTCCCAGAGGTCTCTGAGACTGTCCTCAGTTCTTTTCATTCTTTTTTCTTTATTCTGCTCTGCAGTAGTTATTTCCACTATTTTATCTTCCAGGTCACTTATCCGTTCTTCTGCCTCATTTATTCTGCTATTGATCCCATCTAGAGTATTTTTCATTTCATTTATTGTGTTGTTCATCATTGTCTGTTTCATCTTTATTTCTTCTAGGTCCTTGTTAACTGCTTCTTGCATTTTGTCCATTCTATTTCCAAGATTTTGGATCATCTTTACTATCATTATTCTGAACTCTTTTTCAGGTAGACTGCCTATTTCCTCTTCATTTGTTAGGTCTGGTGGGTTTTTATCCTGCTCCTTCATCTGCTGTGTGTTTTTCTGTCTTCTCATTTTGCTTATCTTACTGTGATTGGGTTCACCTTTTTGCAGGCTGCAAGTTCGTAGCTCCCGTTGTTTTTGATGTCTGTCTCCAGTGGCTAAGGTTGGTTCAGTGGGTTGTGTAGGCTTCCTGGTGGAGGGGACTAGTGGCTGTGTTGTGGTGTATGAGGCTAGATCTTGTCTCTCTAGTGGGCAGGTCCACGTCTGGTGGTGTGTTTTGGGGTGTCTGTGGACTTATTATGATTTTAGGCAGCCTCTCTGCTAGTGGGTGGGGTTGTGTTCCTGTTTTGCTATATGGTTGGCATAGGTTGTCCAGCACTGTAGCTTGCTGGTCGTTGAGCGAAGCTGGGTGCTGGTGTTGAGATGGAGATCTCTGGGAGATTTTCGCCGTTTGATATTATGTGGGGCTGGGAGGTCTCTTCTTGACGAGTGTTCTGAAGTTGGCTCTCCCACCTCAGAGGCAGAGTCCTGACTCCTGGCTGGAGCAGCAAGAGCCTTTCATCCACTCGGAGGGGCTCAGCTTTCGACTTGGCCCTGCCTCTGCGTGTAGGTCGCTGGAGGGCGTCTGTTTTTTGCTCAGACAGGACGGGGTTAAAGGAGCCGCTGACTCGGGGGCTCTGGCGCTCTCAGCAGTTATTCTTTAATTTTTTATTACAAGTAAACATTCCCTATACAGAAGTATAATATAAACAGTTCAAAATGACCCAAAATTCTACCCTCCAGAGATAATTGCTATCAGCAGTGTAGGACACATTCTACTGGATTGCTTTCCTTACACATATATTGGACATGAACATACATGTAATGTTATTAGGGTTTTTTATATCATCCACTTTTACAAAAATGGAACTGTATAATACCCACTGATCTGCATTTTTTATTTAGCTATTTATCCAATAATTTTTTTCATATTGGCATATAGAGCTCTAACCCATTCCTTTTAGTAGCTGTGAGGTATTCTAGTGTATAAATTCATCACCATTTATTTAACCACCCAACTGAATTTTTATTTGAACTCTGTGGCCTTGAACAAGTTGATTAAACTCTTCATCCCACAATTTTCTCATTTATAAAATAAGCCTAATAATAGTAGCTATCCTATAGGGTTTTTACAAGGATTAAATATAACTTGCAGTAAAGTACTTAAAACAGTACCTGGTACATGTGAGCAATGCATAAATGTTTTCTGTTTATATTAATAGTAGTAGTAAGAGTTTGTGAGAGATGGTGTCCTCACACAAACTTTTTACTGAGAAAATTTATATATGCCTTTTTACTGAGAAAATTTCAGGCTCTAATAATTTTTTATTGAAAAGAAGATGTGACTATAAAATAATTTTTAATTCAAAATCATTCACAATTCCACTACTCCATTACACTGATTTTGTTTTTGCACATTACCTCTCATTTGTCCACAATCATTTTTAGGTTTCAGAGTTATAATTTATGTATGTAATTTT
The DNA here is from genome assembly GCF_000442215.2 of Lipotes vexillifer. Lineage (NCBI taxonomy): Eukaryota > Metazoa > Chordata > Mammalia > Artiodactyla > Lipotidae > Lipotes > Lipotes vexillifer. Next base: position 888,304 of record NW_006786770.1, on the reverse strand, counting down.
TTTGTTTTCATGTAACATAATATTATAAAACTTTTTCCATAGTTTTTTAGCCTTCTTTTCTGTTATTTATCCATTTTGTTCCTGTTTTGCTCTTAAAAGAGGACTAGAAATGTTGGTCTGTGAAATAGACATGTGAAGAGATATACTTCTCACAGGGGAAGATGGAATACTTCTTTATCTTTATATGCCCTCTTTATATGTAAGCCAACCTGACACCTTTAGAGCAGATCTCTAATACTGGATTTTGATCATAAATTTAAGATCTGGGAGAGCCTTCCAATTCCAGCAGCCAAAATTAAGCACATAGGAGAGCCATCAATGGAGAGAATAATGCTGCTAGTTGGTTTTATTTTTAAGTAAGTTCTGAGCCTCAAGGAAAAGATATGTGAACTAAAAGCCATAGTCTCTTACATACTCTAACAGTTGTCTATAGATTATAATAACAGCAACATTTTATTGAACACCTTCTGTCCAAATATTTTCTGTTTTAAATAGTTTCCACTGTTATTTAATCTCATATAGCTAGATGAAGAAACTAAGGCATAGTTTCTTGTCCAAATTAGCTTTTGCAAAGTTTCTTAGTTAAGATACAGAACAGGGATTCTAAGCAGTCTGACTCTAAAGCTCACATACTTAACCATTCTCTATACTTCCTCAGTTGAAAAGAGCAACAAAGATAATCAAAAATTCAAAAGTTGGTTCTTTGAAAAAAACTGATAAAATAGAGAATTTTTTGGTGAAATCAATGAAGAAAAGACAAAGAAAGAGGGCACAATAAACTATGTTAGGATTGTGAAAAAGGAGCATAACTGCAGATAGAAGTATGGAATCAAACATTTAGACAAAAACCAATATATTACTTAAAAGATGCAAATTTTGACTCAGAAATAAAAATCTAAATGGTTCCCCTAACCAATTATCAATCCTAGATGGTTTTATAGTCAAATTCCATCAAACTTTCAAGGGACCGATCACTCCAATCTTATACAAACTCTTCTAGAAATTAAAAAAGAAAGAAAGAAAAATAAAATACCCCCCCACCCCCAAGTCATGATAGAAAACCAGAGAAGAACAATGTGAGAAAAGAAAATTGCAGGCTAGTCCACTCATGAAAATAGATAAAGCCATCTTAAATTATCTTATCATGTATAAAAAGAGACTATAGAACTGATCAAGTTGGATTTATCCCTATAATACAAGGTGATTTTGCATTAGAAATATATAAATATAAATTTAACCAAGGAGGAAAAGACCTATACTCTGAAAACTGTAAGACATTGATGAAGGAGATTAAAGATCGTACAAATAAATGGAAAGATATCCTGTGTTCATGGATTGCAAGAATTAATATTGTTAAAATGTCCATATTACCCAAAGCAATCTACAGATTTAATGCAATCTGTATAAAATACCCATGACATTTTTCACAGAACTAGAACAAATAATCCTAAAATTTGCATGGGACCACAAAAGACACTAAAGAGCCAAAGCAATCTTGAGAAAAAAGAAAAAAGTTGGGGGTGTCATGCTCCCTTACTTCAGACTATGCTACAAAGCTACAATAATCAAAAAAGTATGGTACCAGCACAAAAACAGACACATAGATCAATGGAACAGAATAGAGATACCAGAAATAAACCCACGTACTTATGGTCAATTAATCTACGACAAAGGAGGCAAAAATAAACAATGGAGAAAAGACAGTCTCTTCAATAAAGTGGTATTGGGAAAACAGCACAGCTATGTATAAAAGAATTAAATTAGAATGTTATCTCACACCATATACAAAAATAAACTCAAAATGGACTAAAGACCTAACTGTAAGACTAGAAACCATAAAACTCCTAGAAGAAAATATAGGCAAAACACTCTTTGACATAAATCATAGCAATATTTTTTTAGCTCTGTCTCTTAAGGCAATGGAAACAAAAGCAAAAATAAATAAATGGGCCCTAATTAAGCTTAAAAGCTTTTGCACAGTGAAAGAAATCATTGACAATATGAAAAGACAACCTAGTGAATGGGAGAAGATATTTGCAAGTGATATCATTTGATAAGGGATTAATATCCAAAATATATAAAGAGCTCATACAACTGAATATCAAAAAAACAAACAACCCAGTTAAAATGGGCAGAAGACCTGAATAGACATTCTTTCCAAAGAAGACATATAGATGACCAACAGGTACATGAAAGGATGCTCAACATCACTAATTGTCAGAAACGCAAATCAAAACCATGATGAGCTATCACCTCACACCTGTCAGAATAGCTATCATCAAAAAGACAACAAATAATAAATGCTGGCAAGGATGTGGAGAAAAGGGAACCCTAGTACACTGTTAGTAGGGATGTAAATTGGTGTAGCCTCTATGGAAAACAGTATAGAGATTCCTCAAAAAATTAAAAATAGACTTACCATATGATCCAGCAATTCCACTCCTGTGTGTATTTCTGAAGAAAACAAAAACAGGGGCTTCCCTGGTGGCACAGTGGTTGAGAGTCTGCCTGCCGATGCAGGGGACATGGGTTCGTGCCCCAGTCCGGGAAGATCCCACATGCCGCAGAGCGGCTGGGCCCATGAGCCAGGGCCACTGAGCCTGCGCGTCCGGAGCCTGTGCTCCGCAACAGGAGAGGCCATAACAATGAGAGGCCCACATACCACAAAAAAAAGAAAGAAAACAAAAACACTAATTTGAAAAGATATATGCACCCCAATGTTCATAGCAGCACTATTTACAAAACCACAATATAGAAGCAACTTATGTCCATCACCAGATGCGTGGATAAAGGAGATGTGGTATATATATACACAATGGAATATTACTCAGCCATAAAAAGGATTGAAATTTTGCCATTTGCACAACATGGATGGATCCAGAAGGTATTATACTTAGTGAAGTAAGTCAGACAGAGAAAGATAAATACTGTACATTATCATTATATGTGGAATCTAAACAATAAATGAATGAATATAATAAAACAGAAACAGACTTATAGAAATAGAGAACAAATTAGTGGTTACCAGTGGGGAGAGGGCTTAGAGGGAGGGGCAAGATAGGGGAAAGCAATTAAGAGGTACAAACTACTATGTATAAAGGTACAAGGATGTAATGTACAGCACAGGGAAATAGCCAATATTTTGTAATAACTTTAAATGGAGTATAATCTGTAAAAATATTGAATTACTATGTTGTACACCTGAAACTAATATAACATTGTAAATCAACAACACTTCAATAAAAAAGAAAGAAATGTATAAATATAATTTACCACATCAACAGATAAAGGTAAAAATTATGTTATCTTAATAGATACAGAAAAACATATGATAAAATTAACATCCATTCATTATTTAAGAAAAAAATATTGGTAAACTAGGGATAGAAAATAACTTCTGTAACTTGGCAAAATGTTTCTATCAAAAATCTACAATACGGTTCTTACTGGTGAAAGATTACCTTCAGGCCTTTACATGCAGCACCATATGAGCAAGTGAAACTAGACTAAGCACAAAGGAAAAAAAAAAGGACAGTGACCAAGGTGGCAGAGTAGAAGGACCCTGAGCTCACCTCCTCTTGCGAGCACACCAGAATCACAACTATCTGTAGAATAGCCATCAATGAAAAAGACCAGAACCTACCAAAAAAGATCTTCTACGACTAAAGACATAAAGAAGGGACCACAACAAGATTGGTAGGAGGGGCAGACTCACAATACAATCAAGTACCATATGCCCTGGGTGGGCAACCCTCAAAACAGAGAATAATTATATTGTAGAGGTTCTCCCACTGGAGTGAGAATTCTGAGTCCCACATTGGGCTCCCCAGCCCAGGGTCCTGCACCAGAAAGATGAGCCCCAGAGCATTTGGCTTTGCAAGCTTAATTTCAGGAATCCCAAAGGTCTGGGGGAAATAGAGACTTCATTCTTAAAGGACACACACAAAATCTCACACACACTGGGACCCAGGGCAAAAGCAGTAATTTGATAGGAGCCTGGGCCAGACCTAGCTGCTTGTCTTAGAGAGTCTCCCAGAGAGATGGGGGGCAGCTTCAGCTCACCCTGGGGACATAGGCACTGGCAGCAGCCATATTTGGGAGCTTTCTATCATATGGACACTGGTGCAGGCAGGCACCATCATGGGATCTTCCCTCTAGCTCATTAGCACCAAGACCTGGCCCCACCCAACAACCTGTAGGCACCAATGCTGGGACACCTCAGACCAAACAACTAACTGAGCAGAGACATAGCCCCACCCATCAGCAGACAGGCTGCCTAAAGACTACCTGAGCCCATAGCCACCTCCAGATATGCCTTTAGACACAACACTGCCCACCAGGGGGCCAAGACCCAGCTCCCGCCCTGCCCTCTGGGAAGCTTGCAGTAACCTCTAGACCAGCCTCACCCACCAGGGGGCAGACACTAAATGCAAGAAAACCACAGTCCTGTAGCCTGCAGACCCAGCCCACTGACAACAGGCCAGACCCTACCCTAGGATCAGCTGGGCCCCAGCCCTGCCTACTAGCAGGCCAACACAAGCTTTGTGACACCCCAGACCCCATACCCAACTGTGACAGGAATTGCCCTCCCCCCCGCGTGCTCCCCAGCAATCTGATACCAGCTCTGGGATCCCAGGGCCCTGCAGCTAGACTCCAGGACCTGGATCTGCCTGCCAATAGACTTGCAGTAACCCCAGGACCTGGCTTCACCCACCAGTGGGCAGGCAACAGACCTAGAGTCTTCTGGACCCTGACTCTGTCCACCAGTGAGCCAGCACTAGCCCCGGGGCCACCTTGGGTTCTATAATTAGCCACACTGTGACCAGGACCCACTAACCAGCAGCTAGTAGCATCCACACAAGGCAGGGCCTGGCAACCAACCTGGCTAGGGGCCAACAAAGCCTACCAGACTGCCCACATAGCCCACCACAACAGAAGCACCCACACAGCCCTTGTGGGGGGAACCCCTAGAGCATATAACTTGGGTGACAAGAGGAATGTGTGCTGAGGGGATGCATAGGACATCTCCTACAGAAGGTCAAGAAAAGTAACCTAACACATACATAAAAATACAAATAGCAACTTAGACAAAATGAGGCAACAGAGGAACATGTTCCAGACAAAGGGACAATATAAAACCCCAGAAGAACTAAGTGAAGTGAAGATAAGCAATCTACCCAAGAGAGTTCAGAGTAATGATTGTAAAGATGATCAGAGAACTTGGGAGAAGAATGGATGTACAAGTGAGAAGTTAGAAGTTTTTAACAAAGAGTTAGAAAATATAAAGAACAACCAAACACATGAAGAATACAGTAACTGAAATGAAAAATACACTAGAAGGAATCAACAGTAAACTAAATGCTACAGAGGAATGAACCAGTGATCTGGAAGACAGCGTAGTGGAAATCACTGCCGCTGAACAGAAAAAAGAAAAAAGAATGAAAAGAAATGAGGACAGTTTGAGAGACCTCTGGGACAACATCAAGTGCACTAATATTTGCATTATAGGGGTCCCAGAAGGAGAAGAGAGGGAAAGGGGCGGAGAACATATTTGAAAACATAATAGCTGAAAACTTCCCTAACCTGGGAAAGGAACAGTCACCCAAGTCCAGGAAGTGCAGGGAGTCCCATACAGGATTAACCCAAAGAGGAACACACCAAGACACATTGTAATTAAAATGACAAAAATTAAAGATAAAGAGAGAATATTAAAAAGCAGCAAGGGAGGGCTTCCCTGGTGGCACAGTGGTTGGGAGTCCGCCTGCCGATGCAGGGGGCGCGGGTTCGTGCCCCAGTCTGGGAGGATCCCACATGCCACGGAGCGGCTGGGCCCGTGAGCCATGGCCGCTGAGCCTGCGTGTCCAGAGCCTGTGCTCCTCAGCGGGAGAGGCCACAGCAGTGAGAGGCCCACGAAAAAAAAAAAAAAAAAAAAAAAAAAACAGCAAGGGAAAGGCAACAAATACCATACAAGGAAACTCCCATAAGGCTATCAGCTGATTTTTCAGCAGAAACTCTTCAGGCCAGGAGGGAGTGGCACAATATATTTAAAGTGGTGAAAGGGAATAACCTATAACCAAGAATACCCAGAAGGATTGCCTTCAAAAATCAGGAATAATACATGGATGCCCCATCACCACTTTGATTCAACATAGTTGTCGTAGCCTAGTAAGATAAGAAAAATGCTAAAGGGTGTGAAGATTGAATAGAAAGAAACAAAAGTGTTTTTATTTGAAACATATTTAATTGACTACATTAATAACCAAATTAGCAAGAGTTTAACAAGTTGGCTGGATATAAAATAAACATACAAAAGTCAATAGAATTTCCTGGAAATTGAGTTATTTGTAGTGAGGTGGATGGACCTAGAGTCTGTCATACAGAGTGAAGTAAGTCAGAAAGAGAAAAACAAATACCGTATGCTAACACATATATACGGAATCTAAAAAGCAAACAAAAAAATGATTCTGAAGAACCTAAGAGCAGGGCAGAAATAAAGATACAGATGTAGAGAATGGACTTGAGGATGTGAGAGGGGGAAGGGTAAACTGGGACAAAGTGAGAGAGTGGCATGGACATATATACACTACCAAATGTAAAATAGATAACTAGTGGGAAGCAGCCATATAGCACAGGGAGATCAGCTCCGTGCTTTGTGACCTCCTTGAGGGATGGGATAGGGAGTGTGGGAGGGAGACACAAGAGGGAGTGGATATATGTATAGGTATAGCTGATTCACTTTGTTACACAGCAGAAACTAACACAACATTGTAAAGCAATTATACTCCAATAAAAATGTTAAAAAAAAAAGTCAATAGCATTTCTATAATTAGAAACAAACTCTTAGAAACTTCAATTTTTAAAGAAATACCTTTTACAGTAATAAAAAAGTAAAGTATTTAGAAATAAATTTTAACAAAAGATGCATAGAATAGTTATTGGGAATAGTTTAAAGCTTTACTGATGCACCTTAAAGAAGATATAATTAAGTGGAGCATGTTAATGGATAGGAACATTCAATATCATAAGGATTCAGTTCTCCCCCAATTGATCTATCAATGCAATTCCAATCAAAATGCTATCAGTTTTTTAATGAACCTGACAAGCTGATCCTAATATATATATTAGATGCTAAGATATATATTAAGGCTAAAGGTTTGCCTTGCCTGATATTAAGATGATTAAAAGGCTATTTTAATTAAGACAGTGTTATATTGACACAGGGAAAGGCAAATTGTCCAGTCTAGAGAGCCCAGAAACAGACAGCCATATTATATGAAAACTTGATATGTGGCTGAGTTGACATGGCAAAGCAGTAGGAAAGGATGGATCTAGTCATTAAATCATACTGGAACTATCAGTATTCTGTATGGGAAAAATGAAATTTGATCCCTTCTGCATGCCATTTACAATACTATATTTTAAATGTATTAAAGATTTAAATATGAAAGTTAAAACTTTAAAACTTTTGCAGGAAAATATAGGAGAAAATTTTATCACCAAAGGTAGGAAGGAAAAGGAATAAAGTTTGCTAACCATAAAGTAAAAGATTGATAAGTATGGTTACTTCAAAATTAAGAATGTCTGTCCATCAGAGACACCATGAAGAAAGTGATGACAAATCATAACTATATTTACAACTCATATGACCAATAATGAGTTGGTATCCAGAATAAGGAATGCCTGAAACTCAATTTTTTAAAAAAAGATGATCTAATTTTTAAATAAGCAAAAAATCTGAACAGGTATTTCACAGAAGAGGAAATCTCAAAATAAACATAAGAAAAATTCTCACCCTCATTAGTAATCAGGGAAACAGAAAACAATGATATCCCATTATATGCCCACTAGTTTGCAAAAAATTAAGAAGTCTGACCATAGTGTTGGCAATAGCAGAGCATGGAAACTCATATAGACTGACAGAAAGAATGTAATTGGTTCACAACTTGTCATTTTATTGTAAAGTAACAGTCACAATACCCTACAACCTAGCAGTTCCATTCCTAGAAGAATGTCTCTAGAAAAACTTTTACAAATGTGCACTTGGAGACACGTACAAGAATGTGAATATTGACATTATTTAAAAGGCCAGAAAGTAGACTACTCAAATGTCCATTGAATGAGGCATGAATAAGTATTACAAGGTTTATTCGCAAAGTGGAAATGAGTGAACCACAGCTACCTACAACAATGTAGATAAATCTTTTCAATATTGAGGAAAAAAAGCAGATAACCAAGGATATAGACAATAAGATATCTCTTTATAAAGCTGAAGCAAAACAAAATACTAAAGTGTTTGTTTAAAATAATAAAACTAGTTTTAAACGGAAAAGAATGATTTTTTAAAATTCAGTGTAGCAAGGTTTCCCTTAGAGAAGATCAGGGCAAAGCATATAGATATCTTAGTAGCGTCGACGATCTAATCTTAAGTTGAATAAAGGCTTCATGAGTGTTCATTTTGCTGTTACGCTTCATAGCTTAAATATATGTTGCATGTATTCATTTTCATATAAAAAATTTTATAATGGCTTTCCAAAGAATGACTAAGTAATACATATGACAAAACTAAAACGGCCACTGTGATCAATGCATTTTGGCATCCAGAGGGCATCTGTCCAGGTTGACAGCAGTCTGCACTCATTGGATATGTAAGTCTTTCAGCCATTTACAAATCATCTTAATGATGCTGTCAACCAGCCTCCATTTCTCAGCCTTGGTACACAAGGATATCAGGTTCCCTTTCTAAGTGCTCACAAACCATCTGTTTAATATTTCCTCCTAGTCTTTGCTAGGGATCGATGTCAAGCTCTTTTGGAAAGGTATTTTATCCATATGTGTTCTCAGGAAACACCAAATGTTAACAACCCAAACATAGAAGTTAAAGATTCATTGCTTCCTAAAGTGTACCAGAAAAAAAAAAAAAACTTTTTCTATGATTCATGCTTCAGTACAGTTTTCAGACTCCACTTATTGATTTTTTCTCCTTTCATTGTCTTCAAAAATAGACCAGAAAATGCAGCTGTTCATTGAGCTTGTCTTTGAAAACTACATTAAAGTCATTTCCCTATGGCTTTAAGACTAAATTAGAACCACTGTTTTATTTAATACCTAAATATTTTTAACACAGAGAGACGTTTATTAACAGAAACCATGGTCTCAGAAAAATGGCAAAAATTGAATTGAAGAATTTTTTTAGAGTTCCATAGAAAATCTAAAGTTATTTGAAAATTAGATCTTTAAAATTTTTTCCTCACCTCTTTTGAGGAATAATTTGCATACTGTAAGTTGCATCCACAGTGTACAATTCAATGAGTTTTGACAGTTGTATATGCCCATCACCACAATCAAGATACAGAACACTTCCATCAATCCCAAAAGATTCCTCTTGCCCCTTTACACTCAATCCCTCTCTCCATCCTTGGCATACACCACTGATCTGTTTTTTGTCTGTAAATTAGTTTGTATTTTAAATAAATGGGATCATATAAATGGTATATACTTCTGTGTCTGGCTTTTTTCATTTAGATTTTGAGATTCATCCATGTTGTTTATATCAACAAGTAGTTGTTAGCTTCTTTTTTATTTCTGAGTAGTAGTATATTGTATGACTATGCCACATATTGTTTAACCATTCTGCTGTTAATGGATGTTTCAAGTTTTTGACTGTAGTGTCTAAAGTTCCTACAAATATCTGTACACAAATCCCTGTATGGACGTACGTTTTTGCTTTTTTTTTTTTTTTTTTGCAGTACGTGGGCCTCTCACTGCTGTGGCCTCTCCCGCTGCGGAGCACAGGCTCCGGACGCGCAGGCTCAGTGGCCATGGCTCACAGGCCCAGCCGCTCCGCGGCATGTGGGATCTTCCTGGACCGGGGCACGAACCCGCGTCCCCTGCATCGGCAGGTGGACTCTTAACCACTGCGCCACCAGGGAAGCCCTGGACATACGTTTTTATTTTTCATGGGTCTTACTGTGTTTATGGTTAATCTTCTTCCATCCGCTTACTTTCAACGCATTTTGTGTCTTTATACTTAAAGTGTATATCTTATAGACAGCATAAAATTGGGTCTTGCTTTTTATCCATTATGCTATTCTCTGCTTATTTTTTGGAGTGTATACTCCATTAACATTTACCATAAGTATTGATATGGTTGGATTTAGGTCAGTCATTTTATTTTTCGTTTGTCCTCTCTGATTTTTCTTCATCCTTTCCCTGCTTTCTTTGGATTATTAAACATTTTCAGAATTCTATTTTATCTATTGTTGTTAGCTAATTTTCTTGCATTATTTTTAGTGGTTTCTATAGGGATTACATTATACATTCTTAACTTTTCAAAGTCTACTTAGAGTCAATATAGTAAACTTCACATAAAATGTAGAAACCTCAAGATTACAGTACTTCACATAAAATATAGAAACCTTGTAGGGATTAAAATATATTTTTTAACTTGTTTATAGCCTACTTGGAATTAACATAGTACCATGTCATGGAAAATGTACAAACTTTGCAACTATGTAGGTCCATTTATCCACTACACACACACACACACACACACACACACACACACACACACACACAAACACACACACACAAGGCAATATTATAAATTTTTGCTTTAAAAAAATTTTAAAGCAAAATTTATAAAATAGTTTATAAATTATAAACTTCACAAGGCAATATTATAAATTTTTGCTTTAAACAATCATGTACATTTTAAAGAAACTAAGAGAAAAATAGTTTTTATATTTACTGTTTCCAGTGTTCTTCATTCATTCCTAAAGATCCAGCTTTCCCTTCAGTATCATTTCCTTCAGCTCAAAGAACTTTAGTATTTCTTGTAGTTTGGTTCTGGTAACGACGAATTTCTTAGCTGTAATTTTCTGAAAATGTATATTTCACTTTCATTCTTGAAGGAGGTTTTTCTTATATATAGACTTATGGGTTGACAGGATTCTCTTTTCTTTCAGCACATTAAAGATGTTGCTCCACTGTCTTCTGGCCTTCCATGGTTGCTCAATAAAAGTCACAGTCCTTAAATCACTCTCCCCTTTATGTAAAGGATCGGTTTGCCGGCTGCTTTCAAGAATTTTCTCTTTATGTCTGTTAAGCAGGTTTACAATGCTGTGACTAGGCACAGATTTCTTGTTTGGGTTCACTGAGCTTTTTTAATCTGTAAATTTATATCCTTAAACCAATTTGGGAAATTTGCTGCCATTATTTCTTCAAATTTTTTTTCTGTCTCATTCCCTCCCTTCACTCCTCTGGGACTCCAATTACCACATGTTAAACCTTTTTAAATTGTTCCACAGTTCCCCAAGGCTCTGTGGTATTCTGCTTGTTTGTTTTGTCCAAACTTTTTTCTCTCTCTTCTTCAGATCAGATGATCTCTATTGATCTACCTTTAAATTCACTGACTCTCATCTCTCATCTCCAGTCTGCTGTTAAGCTCATGTGGTGAATTTTTTGTTCAGATATTAGACTTTTCAGTTCTAAAATTTCCATTTGGTACTTTTTTATATTTTCTATTTCTCTGTTGATATTTCCTATCTTTTCATTCATTATGAACATATTTTCCATTCCTTATGACCATAATTTTAATTATGCTGCTTTAAAGTCCTTGTCTATTAACTCTAACATCTTTGTCATCTTGGTGGACTGTATTTTTCCTCTGAAATTGGGCCATATTTTCTGACTCTGTATGCCAAAAACATTTGGATTGTATTTTCTGAATATTATATTGTATAGACTCTGGAATCTATTGTATTACTCTGAAAAGTATTTGTTTTAGCAGACAATTAACTTTGTTAGACTCAAACTGCAACATTTCATGGCCTGTAGTAGGCCCCTCACTCAAATCTCAGTTACATTCTTTAAGCCTAAACTATGAACTGCTTTCAGTTTGTCCCACCTAGGTTCAGCTAGGTGCCTGGACTGAGTTTAAATACATAATTTAAGGCTCTCTGGCTCTGGCTTTCTCCTTCCTTGGATTTATTCCTCGCTCTCCAGCGGCTCTGGTTGACCCAGGCTGCTTCCCCTGGTAATGCCAGTGAAAAACAGAGAGCTTTCTGTTGAAGGTTTTGTTGCCCCCACACTGCTGTGATCGAGGCTACCCTCAGGGCAAAGGTGCAACAAATGGGGAACTCATTCCTTGCTGGTCACTTACTCCAAGTTTCAACTCCCCTCACAAACCTATCTTTGTTCAGTCTCAAGAGCCCTCGGGTAATTATTTTGTTTTGTTTTGTTTTTTAATACTATCCAGAGTTTGTCTGTTATTTACAGGAAGATCAGTTTGTTAGGTACTGGAACCTAACCAGATTGGAAGGCCCTTATTCACTCTTGATCAGTTTGGTTCTTTCTTTTTACCTCTTCTTCCATCTTCAGTTCAGGTTAATAAGGTCAAGTTTCTCATCATTTCTCTCTGTGTCTTTAGGAGATTATGACTTAAAAGAAGTTCTTCTAATTAAATCCCAACTCTTCATTCCTCCTCTTCTTTCCCCCTCATCCCCTGACACTCAGAAACAAACACACCCCTGCTTTACTTGGCAGATGACTTATATTGCTCCCCACCCAACCTTAGGACAATCTGGCTGCTTCTCTATCTGAAATCATGCCTATCATATACTTAGCACTAGAGCACTAGTTAGCACAGTACAAATATTGATTGTGGCCAAAAATAGACACAAGTACATATACAAATTTAGTGTAGAATGAAGGTGACAAATCACTAGATCAAAGATGGTTCAAAAGTGGTCTGGGTCAAGTGGTTAGCCATCTAGAAAATATTCTAAATGGATCAGGGACATAAATGTAAAGAACGACATTTTTAAAGTAGTTAAAGAAAACCTTGGTGAAGTTTTTTATAATCTCAGCATAGGGAAAGGTTTTCTACCTATGACTCAAAATCCAGGTGCAATAATTTATTTAACTACAAAAAATTCATTATGTAAAAATAAAAATCTTAGGCATGGCAAAGATCACCATAAACAAAGTCAAAAGACAACTGAAAAACTAGGAGAAAGTGTTTGCAATTTATATCTCAGGGGGAAAAAAGACAAATATATATATAGAAAATCCTAAAGATGCCACCAGAAAACTACTAGAGCTAATCAATGAATTTGGTAAAGCTGCAGGATACAAGATTAATGCACAGAAATCTCTTGCATTCCTATACACTAACAATGAAAAATCAGAAAGAGAAATTAAGGAAACAATCCCACTTACCATTGCAACTAAAAGAATAAAATACCTAGGAATAAACCTGCCTAAAGACGTAAAAGACTTGTACTCAGAAAACTATAAAACACTGATGAAAGAAATCAAAGATGACATAAACAGATGGAGAAATATACCATGTTCTTGATTGGAAGAATAAATATTGTGAAAAAGACTATACTACCCAAAGCAATCTACAGGTTCAATGCAATCCCTATCAAACTACCAATGGCATTCTTCACAGAATTAGAACAAAAAATTTTACAATTTGTATGGAAACACAAAAGACCCCAAGTAGCCAAACAATCTTGAGAAAGAAAAACAGAGCTGGAGGAATCAGGCTCCTGACTTCAAACTATACCACAAAGCTACAGTAATCAAGACAGTATGGTACTGGCACAAAAACAGAAATACAGATCAATGGTACAGGATAGAATGCCCAGAGATAAACCCACGCACATATCACCTAATTTACAACAAAGGAGGCAAGAACATACAATGGAGAAAAGACAGCCTCTTCAATAAGTGGTGCTGGGAAAGCTGGACAGCTACATGTAAATGAATGAAATTAGAACACTACCTAACACCATACACAAAAATAAAATACAAATGGATTAAAGTCCTAAATATAAGACCAGACACTATAAAACTCTTAGAGGAAAACAGGAAAAACACTCTTTGACATAAACCACAGCAAGATCTTTTTTGACCCACCTCCTAGAGTAGTGGAAATTAAAAGAAAAATAATCAAAATTGGACTTAATTAAACTTAAAATCTTTTGCACAGCAAAGGAAACAATAAACTAGACAAAAAGAGAACCCTCAGAATGGGAGAAAATATTTGCAAATGAAACAACGAACAAAGGATTTAACTCCAAAATATACAAACATCACATGGAGCTCAGTATCAAAAAAACAAACAATCCAATTAAAATTGGGTGGAAGACCTAAATAGACATTTCACCAAGAAAGACATACAGATGGCCAATAGACACATGAAAATATGCTCAACATTACTAATTATTAGAGAAATGCAAATCAAAACTACAATGAGGTATCACCTCACACTGGTCAGAATGGCCATTATCAAAAAATCTAGAAACAGTAAATGATGGAAAAGGTGTGGTGAAAAGGGAACCCTCCTGCTAACGCATATATATGGAATCTAAAAGAAAAAAAAATGGTACTGATGAACCTAGTTCCAGGGCAGGAATAAAGACATAGGCATAGAGAATGGACTTGAGGACACGGGGTGGGAGGGGGAAGCTGGGGCGAAGTGAGAGTAGCATGGACATATATACACTACCGAATGTAAAATAGTTAACTAGTGGGAAGCAGCAGCATAGCACAGGGAGATCAGTTCCGTGCTTTGCAATGACCTAGAGGGGTGGGATAGGGAGGATGGGAGGGAGGCTCAAGAGGGAGGGGATATTGGGACATATGTATGCATATGGCTGATTCACTTTGGTGTACAACAGAAACTAACACAGTATTGTGAAGCAGTTATACTCCAATAAAGATCTATTTTTTTAAAAATTCAAGGGGAAAAAAAAGACCAAAAACCCTATAGAAAACTGGACAAAAGACATAAACAGATAATTCAAAACATATTTTTAAATGGTCCTTAAACATATAAAAATATGCTCAACTTCACTCATAATTAGAAGAATGAAAACTAAGACTACACCAACGTACCATCTCCCACCTTTAGATCAACAAAAGTTAAAAAGTATGACAACACATTCTGTTGGTGAGGCTACATTTCCATTTATTGCCGGTAGAATGCACAGTGGTACAACACATTTGGAGGTGAATTTGGCAGTATCTAACAAAACTACTTAGGCATTTACTTTTGACTCACCATTCCCACTTCTAAGAATCCAATACCCTGAAGATATACCTCTAACAATATAAAAATGCATACATATATACAGGATTACAAAGCTGTTATACAGTCTTTCTAGATTTTTATTTTTGTTGTTTAGGATATGTTTTAGGACTTTCTTCAGTTTCTGTGCCCTTTTTTTTTTTTTAACATTTCCTTACTCTACCTAACTCCCCAGTAAGTGTTATATTCTTTCTTGGTTCCTCCTACTTTTGTTTTCACCTCAGAGTAGATCTCTCAGCTTGTGTGGGCATTAAAGAGGCAAAATTCCTTGGTCTAGTTCTCAGGGCCTCACCAACAGATTTAATGCCTTCCTAGCCCCACTTCCTCCTTTTCCTAAATAACCATTTCCCTACTCTCCTTCCCCACCTCAGTGCCTATCAAAACACTTCTTCCCAGTCCACTTTTCTAATTTGCATTGCAATTTACATTAAATGCTTTTTGTTTATAGAATATGTAAATTAGTTTGTGCAGGAAAAGAAGGCTTTTAAAATACCTTCTATGTCTAGTGTTTCCCAGGTTAAACTATGCTTTAGATTTTGATAAATCTCAATCAGTAGTGATCAACCCCTTTTGCAGGTGGGTTGCATTTTTTCCTCAGTAAAATGAAAATAGAGCTAATTGAGACCCATAGATAAAATATTTTTTCTTACACCTTGAATCATATACTTTTTTTTTTTTTGCGGTACGCAGGCCTCTCACTGCTGTGGCCTCTCCCATTGCGGAGCACAGGCTCCAGACCCGCAGGCTCAGCGGCCATGGCTCACGGGCCCAGCCGCTCCGCAGCATGTGGGATCTTCCTGGACCGGGGCACAAACCTGTGTCCCCTGCATCGGCAGGGGGACTCTCAACCACTACACCACCAGGGAAGCCCCATATACGTTATTTAAGAGAAAAATGTCACCAAAAAAAGAAGAAAGAAAGAAATGGCACTGGCATTTAGTAACTAAAATGTTCATGTGTAGACAGCTGGGAGGCATCTTTCTAATCTTTCATCCATTGTAGTTGCATGATGCTTTAAAGTCTACAAAGTGCTTTCAGGTGTCATCATTTCCTACTCAAATGAACACTAAGCCTAGGTATTATTATCATTCCCACTTTACAGATGAAGAAATTGAGCTTAGAGAGATGAAGTGACTGGTCTAAGGTCACAGAGCAAGTTAGGAGCAGAATGACTAAGATTAGTTTATTCTGTGCAGTGCAGCATTTACTGAGCTCCTATCGTATTCCAGACACTGTGCTAGTGCTGAGGGTGCAGAGGTGGATAAGGTGCTACATCTGGTATCCACAGGCATAGAGACACCCTTCCATAACCAAGACCCTCTTTACTGCACCTGCAGGATCTCCTTTCTATTTGGGCTAGCCAGGGCAGGGCAAGTCAGGCATCTCAAAGCAGGATTGGATGGGAATTCCCTGGTGGTCCAGTGGTTAGGACTCTGTACTTGCACTGCAAGGGGCCCGGGTTGAATCACTGGTCATGAACTAAGAAGCCATGCAGCTCGGCCAAAAATAAAAAAGTAAGATTGGATGGCAGGGAATATTGTCAACTCCTTGTCACAGGGTGTTGCTCCCACGGCTCCAGATGTGTGGGGATGCAGTGCAGCTTCTCCCTTAGAGAAGTCCCTACCACCAATCACAGGCCTCTTCACCCTTAGAAACACACAGGCCTGAGAAAAAGCAATTCTGAGAAGATTACTTTCCCAGCCAAAGTAATTGCTCTGGAAGGAAACATTTTCTTTCCTAATTCATCTTCTTACTAAGGGCTGAAATATTTGGAATTAGGTTAGGACATGTCTCAGAGCTAGAGGTGCCCACAGGTCCCTATTTTGTCTCCAATAATGTAAATCATCCATTGTGAATCATTAGTATTTCATTCTTTAGTTAACAGTCAAGGCTTTTTTTTTTTAGCCTACCTTAGGCTGCACCAGCTTGACCCTCCATCATAAAACTCCCTGGGTAGCTGACTAGGGCTGGAAAAGAGGCATGTCCACTACAAGCTGAGGGATCTCTGCTTGTGTTCTGCTCATGGGATTCCCAGATTCCTCTCCCGTCTTTCCACTACTGCCCACTACCACCACAGAACAGGAAAGCATGTGTGGGAGGCCTGGGCTGAGACATGGGCATCCCACACAAGCTAATAGTTCGGCACACCTTCAAACAAATATTTTTAAAATACTAATTCAACAATTGTTTAGGAGCCAAAGGCTACAACGAGGAAGAGAAAGGGAAGGAGTACTGGCTCTGTTCTGCCCAGTCTTGCACACTTCCCTAAGCAGAGCCAAAGCCTTGCAGTAATGGAACCCACCCTTCTTAGAAATAGGTGTAGTGACTACCTGTTGTTACATGAGTGTGTTCCTTTGTGGGGGTCTCATCCTTCACCCCAGCGGTTTGTGCTAGTCCTCACTTCCTCCCTTCTGCTTTAGCCTTCTTGCTATTCCTCCAATATACCAAGCTCATTCTCACTTCAAGACCTTTGACCTTGCTGATTCCTTTATAAGGAACAGTCTTCCCACAGATGTTTTCATGATTCAGTCCTTCACTTGGTTCAAGTCTCTGCTCAACTATTACCTTCTTAGAGCATACTTCTTCCCTGGCCAGCCAAGGTAAAGGTTCACACACACACACACACACACACACGCACACACACACACACACACGCACACACACACATACACACTTACCCTGATTTATTTTTCTTCATAGTTACCTATTATTATCTGTAATTGTTTTCTGTTTTATTTGTTTATTTTCTGTTCTCCCACTAGAATGGTAAACCATGAAAGCAGAGAATTTGTCTTTTTCTTTGTTGACACCAAGCAGTGCCTAGCTCATAGAAGGCACTAAATAAATAATTATTTGAATGACAAATTAAATGATTGAATAAGTGAATGAATGAATGAATGGCAACAGTAGTCTCCCTGGGAGGGTATAGTTCTGGGAAATAAATTTTCTCTATCTCATTACACTTCTGCTTATAGACTGGGGCCCTAGGAAGATGATCACCACTTGGTCAGTCCTGTGCTCACTTCTCTGCAGAGGACACGCTGCCTTAACCCCCACTACCCCTGTTACCTCCTTTCAAGGGGCTTCTCCTTTTTCCCAGGGTCCAATCATTACCACCACAAATGAGGCATATGAGCTCAGAAAGACAAGCTAGACTGCCCCTAACATTTTGAGCTGTCAGAGACTATCCCCTTGCAGTTATTGATTTTAAGACAGTGGTTGAATGCCTCTGCACAGTTGTTCCTGAGCAAACTTTGTCTGCTCTGATTACTTATCCTAGTTGTTAACATCCTGAAGCCACTCCTGTACTCACAGAGTACACAGCACTGATTGTAAACTGACCCAGGAAGGCTAAAGTACCATGATTATATAGTTTCTGTAGTGGTTCTTGACATTTTTGGGGTCACAGAGCTCTTCTGAGAATCTGATAAAAGCTAAGGTCCTATCCCCCTCCTCCACCCCTCCAAAATACACCTATACACATATAGACAAAATTGTATACAATTTCAGGGGTTCCCAGAACCCCTGAAGCCCATCCATAACACTCAAGGACAGCTATCCCCCTCCTCCACCCCTCCAAAATACACCTATACACATATAGACAAAATTGTATACAATTTCAGGGGTTCCCAGAACCCCTGAAGCCCATCCATAACACTCAAGGACAGGTAACATGATGGTCATTTAGAAAGAAATAGGGGGCTTCCCTGGTGGCACAGTGGTTGAGAGTCTGCCTGCCGATGCAGGGGACATGGGTTCATGCCCCGGTCCGGGAAGATCCCACATGCCGCGGAGCAGCTGGGCCTGTGAGCCATGGCTGCTGAGCCTGCGCGTCCAGAGCCTGTGCTCTGCAACGGGAAAGGCCACAACAGCGAGAGGCCCGCGTACCGCAAAAAAATTAAAAATAGAAAGAAATAGGTTTGGCCTATAGGTCAAGACCTTTGTGGGACTGGGGAGGATGTGCAGGACTGGCCAGGAGCATCATTTTCCTGGGCTTCTACTTTAGACATTCTATGTCAAGAGAGAAATATAGCCATTATATATGTAAGTATGTGTTAAAATGTTAAATTCTCCCATTTTAAACACATTTCAATTTTGTAACACTATTTTAGGGTTGACTTCTGAAAAGGATTGCTTTAGGCATTACCTTACTACCTTTAGGCTTTCTTAGTCTTTCCCATTATTGTGCCTCTTCCAGAAAAGCTTAGCTCAGTGAAGGATGTCACTGCTTATGGCCACAGGGAGGCAGGGTAGGTCCAAAAACTGAATGTGAATGCCAGCTGCAGCTAGACTGCAACAGACTAGGCCTTCTTTTGTCAGGAAGACACTCAGAGCCGCCACCTTCACTCCAGTAACCTTTCTAGTTCATAACAGTGTGACCAGCCCCTGCTAGCCAGTCAATATGGAAGCTGTTCTTCAACATCTGAGAAGTCTCCTTCCCATTCCCCAGGTTTAGTACATTTAGTTATATTTGTGAGGAACACAGGACCAGATGTTGATGTTCTTACGTATGTTGGTGGCAGGGAGAAAGTCACCGAGACAAGTGATTGGAAAAAAAAGAATTTTAAAAAAAGAAGGCACATTCTTTTCCTATAAGAGCAAATCATTTTGTTGATGAGAGAAAAGGAAGAAAATGCCACTTGTTAGACCTACTGCATGCATCACACACACACACACACACACGCACACACACACACACACACGCACACACACACATACACACTTACCCTGATTTATTTTTCTTCATAGTTACCTATTATTATCTGTAATTGTTTTCTGTTTTATTTGTTTATTTTCTGTTCTCCCACTAGAATGGTAAACCATGAAAGCAGAGAATTTGTCTTTTTCTTTGTTGACACCAAGCAGTGCCTAGCTCATAGAAGGCACTAAATAAATAATTATTTGAATGACAAATTAAATGATTGAATAAGTGAATGAATGAATGAATGGCAACAGTAGTCTCCCTGGGAGGGTATAGTTCTGGGAAATAAATTTTCTCTATCTCATTACACTTCTGCTTATAGACTGGGGCCCTAGGAAGATGATCACCACTTGGTCAGTCCTGTGCTCACTTCTCTGCAGAGGACACGCTGCCTTAACCCCCACTACCCCTGTTACCTCCTTTCAAGGGGCTTCTCCTTTTTCCCAGGGTCCAATCATTACCACCACAAATGAGGCATATGAGCTCAGAAAGACAAGCTAGACTGCCCCTAACATTTTGAGCTGTCAGAGACTATCCCCTTGCAGTTATTGATTTTAAGACAGTGGTTGAATGCCTCTGCACAGTTGTTCCTGAGCAAACTTTGTCTGCTCTGATTACTTATCCTAGTTGTTAACATCCTGAAGCCACTCCTGTACTCACAGAGTACACAGCACTGATTGTAAACTGACCCAGGAAGGCTAAAGTACCATGATTATATAGTTTCTGTAGTGGTTCTTGACATTTTTGGGGTCACAGAGCTCTTCTGAGAATCTGATAAAAGCTAAGGTCCTATCCCCCTCCTCCACCCCTCCAAAATACACCTATACACATATAGACAAAATTGTATACAATTTCAGGGGTTCCCAGAACCCCTGAAGCCCATCCATAACACTCAAGGACAGGTAACATGATGGTCATTTAGAAAGAAATAGGGGGCTTCCCTGGTGGCACAGTGGTTGAGAGTCTGCCTGCCGATGCAGGGGACATGGGTTCATGCCCCGGTCCGGGAAGATCCCACATGCCGCGGAGCAGCTGGGCCTGTGAGCCATGGCTGCTGAGCCTGCGCGTCCAGAGCCTGTGCTCTGCAACGGGAAAGGCCACAACAGCGAGAGGCCCGCGTACCGCAAAAAAATTAAAAATAGAAAGAAATAGGTTTGGCCTATAGGTCAAGACCTTTGTGGGACTGGGGAGGATGTGCAGGACTGGCCAGGAGCATCATTTTCCTGGGCTTCTACTTTAGACATTCTATGTCAAGAGAGAAATATAGCCATTATATATGTAAGTATGTGTTAAAATGTTAAATTCTCCCATTTTAAACACATTTCAATTTTGTAACACTATTTTAGGGTTGACTTCTGAAAAGGATTGCTTTAGGCATTACCTTACTACCTTTAGGCTTTCTTAGTCTTTCCCATTATTGTGCCTCTTCCAGAAAAGCTTAGCTCAGTGAAGGATGTCACTGCTTATGGCCACAGGGAGGCAGGGTAGGTCCAAAAACTGAATGTGAATGCCAGCTGCAGCTAGACTGCAACAGACTAGGCCTTCTTTTGTCAGGAAGACACTCAGAGCCGCCACCTTCACTCCAGTAACCTTTCTAGTTCATAACAGTGTGACCAGCCCCTGCTAGCCAGTCAATATGGAAGCTGTTCTTCAACATCTGAGAAGTCTCCTTCCCATTCCCCAGGTTTAGTACATTTAGTTATATTTGTGAGGAACACAGGACCAGATGTTGATGTTCTTACGTATGTTGGTGGCAGGGAGAAAGTCACCGAGACAAGTGATTGGAAAAAAAAGAATTTTAAAAAAAGAAGGCACATTCTTTTCCTATAAGAGCAAATCATTTTGTTGATGAGAGAAAAGGAAGAAAATGCCACTTGTTAGACCTACTGCATGCATGCCATTCATGCAGGTAATCATCTCACTTCTTATGCCTCCTATAACTATGAAATAGGTTGTGCTATCCCCACTTTGCCCAAAGTCACATAGCTAACAACTTGCAAGCCACAATTTAAACCCTGGTCTTTCCACTACATTCCACCACCTTTCATAAGCTCAAAAAAAATTAAGAAAACCCTTCAGGAGAAACAAAGTAACAAGTATAATTAGTATTGCCCATATGGAGTCCACAGATACCCAGGAGGTACTGATTAAAACCAATAGGGAGGATATAATTAAGCATAACTTCTTGGACAAAGTCAGTTCTGAGTTGGAACCTGGAGGAGCTGCAGGCCATGGATTGACAAGAGTAATAAAAGCACTAAGGAAGGAAGTCACGTGGCAGGGAGACTAGCTCAGTTGAAGCAGAAGAGTTACAGGAAAAAGTAATGAGAGGGCTTCCCTGGTGGCGCAGTGCTTGAGAGTCCGCCTGCCGATGCAGGAGACGCGGGTTCGTGCCCCGTTTCGGGAGGATCCCACATGCCGCGGAGCGGCTGGGCCCGTGAGCCATGGCCGCTGAGCCTGCGCGTCCGGAGCCTGTGCTCCGCAAATGGGAGAGGCCACAACAGTGAGAGGCCCGCATAACGCAAGGAAAAAAAAAAAAAAAAAAAAAAAAAAAAAAAAAGTAATGAGAGCTGCGGAGGAGGGAGCAATTGTTTAACTCAACAGGCACTTGCTAATCTTCAGCTCTCTGCAAGCTGCTGAGCTGAGGGATGGAGGGGTGGGGGTGTTGCTAGTTTCTCAACAGGTAGAGAAGAGGAGGAATGTATTGATATGAGCCATACAGAGTAAGGGAAGAATGGGGGTATTTGAGGAATAATGAGTAGTAACAAGTGGTACAGAATGAGTGAAGGGAATAAAGATGACAGCAGGAAGGCAGTATGTGCTCTTTAGGAAAGGAAGGATCTGATGAAACTATGTTTTAGAAAAATTAACTGGTAGTAAGAAGTACCAGAGGGGAAAGAATGGAGTTTGATGGGACAGCTAAGAGGCTACTGCCATAATCCAGGCACAAGGAAATGACTGCCTGGACCAGTGACAGAGAATACGGAAAAGAAGTTCTCTCTCTAAAGCGTTCTGGTTCACACATTAGTCTTTAGCTTGGATAATGTGAGAAGGTCCCCTCAAATCTGAAGCAAAACGCCTCTATGGCGATTACCTGAGAACTTTTTCAAAGGAAGAAGCTCTGCTCTGTGGCTCTTCCAAGAACCTGTAGGTTAAGAAGTTGGAAAGAACTCTCATACCATATACAAAACTAAACTCAAAATGGATTAAAGGCTTAAATGTAAGACCTGAGACCACAAAACTTCCAGAAGAAAATATAGGCAGTAAGCTCTTTGGCATCAATCTTAGCAATATTTTTTTGAATATGTCTCCTCAGGCAAGGGAAACAAAGCAAAAATAAACAAACGGGACTACGACAAACTGAAAAGCTTTTGCACAGTGAAGGGAACTATCGACAAAATGAAAAGCCAGCCCACTGAATGGGAGAAGATATTTGCAAACGATGTATCTGAAAAAGAGTTAATATCCAAAATATACAATGAACCTATACAACTCAACATCAAAAAACGAACAACCCGGGGCTACCCTGGTGGCGCAGTGGTTAAGAATCCGTCTTTCAATGCAGGGGACACGGGCTCGAACCCTGGTCCGGGAAGATCCCACATGCCATAGAGCAACTAACCACGTGCACCAAAACTGAGCCTCCACTCTAGAGCCCGCGAGCCACAACTACTGAAGCCCGCGCGCCTAGAGCCCATGCTCCACAAGAGAAGCCACCTAGATGAGAAGCCCGTGCACCGCAACAAAGAATAGCCCCCACTCGCCACAACTAGAGAAAGCCCGCGCACAGCAATGAAGACCCAACACAGCCAAAAATAAATAAATAAATAAAATAATTTTTTTTAAAAAATGAACAACCCAATTTAAAAATGGGTAAGGGACCTAGATAGACATTTTTCCAAAGAAGACATACAGAAGATCAACAGGCACATGAAAAGATGCTCAGCATCACTAATCATCAGGCAAATGCGAATCAACATCACAATCACTTCACACCTGTCAGAATGGCTATTATCAAAAAGACAGCAAATAATAAATGTTGACAAGGATGTGGCGAAAAGGGAACCCTCATGCACTGTTAGTGGGAATGTAAATTTGTGTAGCTACTATGGAAAACAGTATGGAGTTTCCTCAAAAAATTAAAAATAGAACTACCATATGATCCATCAGTTCCACTCCTGAGTGCTTATTCAAAGAAAAAACACTAATTTGAAAAGATATATGCACCCCTATGTTCATTGTAGCACTATTTACAGTAGCCTAGATATGGAAGAAACCTAAGTGCCCATCAACAGATGAATGGATAAAGAAGATGTAGTATATATACACAATGGAATATTACTCAGCCATAGAAAAAAAAAGAATGATATCTTGCCATTTGCAACAACATGGATGGACCCAGAGGGTATTATTCTAAGTGAAATAAGTCAGGCAGAGAAAGACAAATACTGTCAGATTTCACTTATATGTGGAATGTAAAAAACAAAACAAATGAACAAACATAACTAAACAGAAACAGAGTCATAGATATAGAGAACAAACAGGTGGTTGCTAGAGGGGAGGAGAGTAGGGAGAGCAGAGAAATAGCTGAGGGAGGGTAAGAGGTACAAACTTTCAATTACAAAATAAATGAGTCACAGGTATCAAATGTACAATGTGAGGAATATAGTCAATAATTACATAATATCTTTGTATGATGACAGACGGTAACTAGACTTACCATGATGTTCATTTGGGGATGTATAGAAATATCAAATCACTATGTTGTGTACCAGGAATTAACATAGTGTTGTAAGTCAATTTCACTTCAAAAACCAACAAACTCATAGAAAAAGAGATCAGATTTGTGGTTACCAGAGGCAGGGGGTGGGGGAGGGTGAATTGAATTAAGGTGGTCAAAAGGTACAAAATTCCAATTATAAGATAAATAAGTACTAGGGATGTAAGGTACAACATAATAAATACAATTAACACTGCTGTACATTATATATGGAAGTTGTTATAGAGTAAATCCTAAGAGTTCTCATTACAAGAAAAAATTTTTTTGTATTCCTTTAATTTTTTATCTATGAGATGATAGATGTTCATTAAACTTATTGTGGTAATCATTTCGTGATGTGCATAAGCCAAGTCATTATACTGTACACTTTAAACTTACACAGTGCTATATGTCGATTATATCTCAATAAAACTGGAAGAGAAAAAAGAAGTTGGAAAGAACTTTAGCAACATTGATGGAGTGTCTGCAGGGAAGACTGGCATTTTCCTTCACAGAGGCAACATGTTTCAGGTCTGGTTCTTCAGCTTTACAGAATCAGAAAGCTGATTTTATCAACATCCTCTCAGAGATAGAGTCACCTTATCAAGCTCAAGACTAAAGTATTAGCCAGAATATTTTAGAGGAAGAACCATAACCACTATAATCACCAAGAAGAACAGAAACTTGACAAACACATCCTGCCATCGGGATGCCTCACTGAGCCAGCATGCCCTCTCCTCTGAGCCACGCTTGGATGATGGCTGCCAGCATCTGCCGCTGTTGCTCCTTTCCTCTGTGCTCCATTTCTGGCCAACCCTCTCCCCTTCTAATGAGCACATTCATTCTTTGGATAAGCCAGTACCATCCATAAGCTCTAGTCAAATCTTGCTCTGGTCTGTAAGCCATTCTCCTTTTTTTTAAAATTTATTTATTCTTTATATGGTTTTTTTTAATTTAATTAATTTATTTTTGGCTGCGTTGGGTCTTCGTTGCTGTGCTCAGGCTTTCTCTCCAGTTGTGGAGAGCGGGGACTACTCCTCCTTGCAGTATGTGGGCTTTAGGCACGTGGGCTTCAGTAGTTGTGGCGCACGGGCTTAGTTGCTCCACAGCATGTGGGATCTTCCCAGACCAGGGCTTGAACCCATGTCCCCAGCATTGGCAGGCGGATTCTTAACCACTGTGCCACCAGGGAAATCCCCATTCTCCTTTTTTAAGGTGACTGTTTTTCATAGACCTCATCACTCTGTATTGATTTTATTGTTTAATTATTTGAGGAAACACCTATTGTTCTTATTTCCAGATTCTCAGCTTTGCTATTGTCCCCATGTACTGCCCATGGTAGGAATTTCTAATCTTCAACCCTTTCCCTGGGGAGAAAAAAAACACTTATTTGTCTTATCCAAAATTCTGTTGTTTGAACTTGGAGCAATATTATCCTCTCTACTTTTTTTTTTTTTTTGGTACGCGGGCCTCTCACTGTTGTGGCCTCTCCCGTTGCGGAGCACAGGCTCCGGACGCACAGGCCCAGCGGCCATGGCTCACGGGCCCAGCCGCTCCGCGGCATGTGGGATCTTCCCGGGCTGGGGCACGAACCCATGTCCCCTGCATCGGCAGGCGGACTCTCAACCACTGCGCCACCAGGGAAGCCCCCTCTCTACTTTTTGAGATCCTTTGTTCAATTTCATTTATTTAGTTCTTTATCTGCCTCCTTATGCTTTAATAACCATTTTGCCTCTCTGAAGAGAAGCTGTTCAGTCATTTCCATACTTCTTACTCAAGTTGAAGTCCAGGCTCAGAAAAATTACTTCTTGTTTTTCCTATGACACAATAAGTTTCACATTATTAAAAAGAACGTTTCTCTTCACTCATGAGGAACGTTTCTTTGACAATGACTTCATATTTATCACTGTAGTACCTGAAAACATAGTAGAGCAGACGAGATTTTAAGGAGAAATGGTCAAGAATAATGTTGCTTTATAAACTCCTTAAGGCAAGGAATATCATATACCTTTGTATATTATTTCATCTTCTATGTAGTACATAATTAATATTATTGCTTGATGCAATGAATGAAATAGCTAGTAAGTTAATGAACCCTCATAACTATCCACAGAAGATGGTAGAGGTTTTTTTTTTTTTTTAAGTGAAAGCGAGTTTATTTAGAGAGATACACATTCCATAGGCAGAATGTGGTCCGTCACAGAGGGCGAGAGCAGCCGATGGTACAGTTTTAATTATACTGGTCAAAGAGAAATGCATTTGGTGCCCCTTTTCAGCCACAGAATAAGTCGATAAATATAATATGAAGTCACTTAAGTCTCACCACACTATCCCTGCTTGGGTGCCAATACGTTGGACTGAAGCCCTTTGTTTCCTGTGGAGAGTCTGCCACCTCTGCAGACTCGTCCTCAGGAATGTCGTTCTAGAAATAAACCAGCTTTCTCCTTGGGGTCCATGAGTCATACATAGAAGTTAATTCATTGGAGCAACTGGCTTTTCTTAGGCCCTTTGTCAAAGTATTTCAGAGAGTGCCTCATGGTGAGGCAAAAAAAAGTCATGCTCCTCTTCAGTTTCTTTCCAGCTCTTGGCTCATTTCCTCTCTCAGTGCTTCCTCCATCACCTTATACTTGGCTTTTACTGACAAACTTTACCTCCAGGCCTAGATCCCAATTCCTGAGCTAGTGTTGCCTAAAGAAGGAAGTAGACCATCAAAGCCTCATTACCCCACCTACCTACTCTCATTTGGAGATTCAGATTTGGAGTCAAATCACACTCCACCAGACCATCCCTGTCTTCTTGGCTGCTAATCACACTTGTGAGATATAGTATGTCAATAGCAAACTTGTATAATCTGTGTCAGAAGGTGGAGCTCAGGAATTCATCTTTTTTTCTTTTAGTCTTTTTTAAATTTATTTTTTTTATAACAGAGATAATAACTGAATACATTTTCACTGTGAAACAGCAACATAAAACTAAAGTCCCCCTTGTTAACTAAGTATTTAACTTGCATTGCTATATTATTTTTGGCTGTTCTTATATTCTAGAGTTTTTAAAAATATTCAATACAAGAAATACATGAATACAATAAAATACAAACACTATAGAAGTATGAATAATAAAAAGTGAATGTATCTCAGAACTCTGCCCCATTTCCTGTCCACTATTAACAGTTTGATAATAGCCTTCCAGAGCTTTGTAAGAGGCATTTCCATACATATGTATGCACTTAGGCTAATAGTTTTATTTTTATATAAATGGGTCCATACCATACATCTGTTCTAGAACTTTCTTTATTCTCTTACTATCTCCTAACTTTCCATGTCAGTACATTTAGCTTTACTTTGTTAACAGCTGTATAATACTCCACAGTCTGTGCCATAATTTATTTAAACATTCCCCTATTGATGGGCATTTGAATTGCTTCCTGTTTGGGGTTTTGATTATTTGTTATTGCAACAGTGCTGTACTGAACATCTTTGCATATGTTTCTTTGTGTACTGTCCAAGAACGTCTCTAGGCTAGATATCTAGAGGTGGAATTGATGGATCCAAAAATGGGTGCATTTAATATTTTATATTTTTCAAAATTTGTAATTAAAGAATTAAACACTTTAACCACTGTTTCCCTTTCTTCTGCAGAGAGTTCTATCCTGGGAACTGATATTGACCTTCAGACTATAGACAATGATGTTGTCAGCATGGAGATTTTCTTCAAAGCCTGGCTGCATAACAATGGAACAGACCAAGAACATGTCCACCTTCTTCTTCCTTCACGGAGTTTCAGCAACATTTCCAGAGCCAGAGATAATCCAAGTACACACCCCCCAAAAGACATATTATATAGATAATAATTATCCTAGTCTAGGATTAGGACTCTATATTGGAAAGTCATCAGAATACAGAGTAGATGAGGTTTAGGGATTGGAGGAGGATTGGATGAGGCTCTCCATGTAAGCATGAGGAGTAAGAAAAGAATTTCTAAAAAGTAACCACCACAGTTAGAAAATTGAGCCTGATTAAGCCCAAGACTGCAAGGGCCAGTTAGTTTCAGTGTAAAGACTTAAACACCTCAATAATAGGGCATCAGCTACACTACATAAGAGCACAATGAATCATATGTTTTCTCAATTTTTCATTTTTGATGCAGCAGTTATTGACATTATAATTTCAGGTAAGCTGGTACCTTGACAATATCAATAGGGCCTGTGAGGAGAGGAAAAGAACCAAAATTAAATGATTAAATAGAGGTCTTCTCAATAGGGAGACACCAAACTGAGGGGAACTAAAGCAACTACAGAGGCAAGCCCCAGGGAGTACAACTAGTGGCCCTAGACCATGTTCACAAAGTATGTTCTGGCAATTGTGGAAACCAAGAGGTCAAACCAGTGTTCCAGGAATGTCAGCAAGGTCCTGGATATTGTTCTGGCTGACAGTGTTACTTAATTCAGGTCCCACTAGATTGTAGAGATAAAGCCATTTCTAGTCTCCATCCCCTTTGAAACTTGGCCTAGGACCTGGGTGGCAGGGCCTGCAAATGGACCCATCAGTATAGTCAGCCACAGCTCCAAAGGGAACAGATTAAATTTTGTCTTCCCCTTTACGGGTGGGAACTCAATGAGAAAAATGGGTACAGACTTCCTTCCATCCCCAAAGGGGAGGACACACACTGGTCCTTTCTTTCTGGGGATAGCCACTGGGTGCTTAATCTCCCTCCCCCTCCTCCACATTTCAATCTAGGGCCTGGGATGCCTTTAACAACTTAACTTGATTTTACTGTCTTTCTTTTGTGTGTAAAATTTTCTTCCCAGGACCTCCATTCCATGCACTTTGTCCAAGACTAACAGTACCAATTACTCACTTCTTATCTATTTTCCCCAAGCACTATGTTAACTCCTTTCATTGCATCATCCCCTTTCACCTTCATAACAACAACATGGTGCAGGTACTATTATCATATGTCACTGAATCTAAGATGCTGTCCATTATAAGATACACCATTATTTTATAGACCACTGAGAAAGAAAAACAATGCCAATTAAATGTGACACATTCCTTTTTTATCACTTAGAAATATTATTTTATTCTTACTGAGAGAGTTCTTTTAGATTAGAGTAGTAAGAAAGGGTTAAGAGTACCTGTCTGGTCGATGGTGATTGCAAGACATATATAGAGGGGCTTCCCACGTGGCGCAGTGGTTGAGAGTCCGCCTGCCGATGCAGGGGATACGGGCACAAAGTATGTTCTGGCAATTGTGGAAACCAAGAGGTCAAACCAGTGTTCCAGGAATGTCAGCAAGGTCCTGGATATTGTTCTGGCTGACAGTGTTACTTAATTCAGGTCCCACTAGATTGTAGAGATAAAGCCATTTCTAGTCTCCATCCCCTTTGAAACTTGGCCTAGGACCTGGGTGGCAGGGCCTGCAAATGGACCCATCAGTATAGTCAGCCACAGCTCCAAAGGGAACAGATTAAATTTTGTCTTCCCCTTTACGGGTGGGAACTCAATGAGAAAAATGGGTACAGACTTCCTTCCATCCCCAAAGGGGAGGACACACACTGGTCCTTTCTTTCTGGGGATAGCCACTGGGTGCTTAATCTCCCTCCCCCTCCTCCACATTTCAATCTAGGGCCTGGGATGCCTTTAACAACTTAACTTGATTTTACTGTCTTTCTTTTGTGTGTAAAATTTTCTTCCCAGGACCTCCATTCCATGCACTTTGTCCAAGACTAACAGTACCAATTACTCACTTCTTATCTATTTTCCCCAAGCACTATGTTAACTCCTTTCATTGCATCATCCCCTTTCACCTTCATAACAACAACATGGTGCAGGTACTATTATCATATGTCACTGAATCTAAGATGCTGTCCATTATAAGATACACCATTATTTTATAGACCACTGAGAAAGAAAAACAATGCCAATTAAATGTGACACATTCCTTTTTTATCACTTAGAAATATTATTTTATTCTTACTGAGAGAGTTCTTTTAGATTAGAGTAGTAAGAAAGGGTTAAGAGTACCTGTCTGGTCGATGGTGATTGCAAGACATATATAGAGGGGCTTCCCACGTGGCGCAGTGGTTGAGAGTCCGCCTGCCGATGCAGGGGATACGGGTTCGTGCCCGGGTCCAGGAAGATCCCACATGCCGCGGAGCGGCTGGGCCCGTGAGCCATGGCCGCTGGGCCTGCGCGTCCGGAGCCTGTGCTCCGCAATGGGAGAGGCCACGGCAGTGAGAGGCCCGCGTACCGCAAAAAAAAGAAAAAAAAAAAAAAAAGACATATATAGAGCTGTTAGTAAGTGAAAAAAAATGTGTCTTAAAATGAATAAATATAATATTATCGCTGTTTTACAGATGAGAAAACTGAGACAGAGAAATTAAACATTTCTGCACAGAAAATTAATATTCAAGCCAGAATTTGAAGCCAGGCAACTCCATATCCCATTCTTAACCCTTAGGATTAGAAATCTATATTTTATACATTTGACTACTCTCAGCCTAGAGGACATTCATCAAACTCAAGTCTATCACATCCAGAGCCTGGGCCCTTACCTACTATGCAACCTGCCTCATGCTGGGCAATTTTGAGCAAAGGGGCTGCCTCATGCTGGGCACATCTCTCATTAGGAGGGCTGGGGCCATCCAAAGCCCGGAGCTCCTACAGCCAGCCTTTCTTCTACTGTTGCATGGCATTTGCCCATGGTAGTGTTGAGAATTTCTCTGCTTTGCCCTCCCTTGTTCCATGGCTTTCAGCACCAGGGTCAGAGCCAGAATGTTTATCTCCATCTGCAGTTATGTTTTGGAAACCACAGGTCTTAAGGATGGGTGGTAGAACTTAGATCCAGACTCTTCTGCTGAGGAGGTCTTCACTGGAATCCAGATGCTCAGGCATAAGTTGGAATGAGGTCCAGAGAAAGTAGGCCTCCTCTGGGGTGGGTGTGACCCACATGAGAGTTTAAACAAGCACAATAAAGACCATATCATAGTTATCCATTATTTACAAAACTGATGCATTGCCCTATATGTAGATTTCTGGAAATGTGGTTCCCTACAAAAAAATAAAACAAAACAAAACAAAAACACTGAGCTCTCCTACTATAGAATCTTTTGAGGACTGCTCCTCAGATATTCACTTTGACTGCTCCTTACAAGGTTCTCCACCCAACACCACCTGCTTCTGTAGCTGCCTCGGGCCCTTCACCCACTCTCTAGGTGCTTCCCTCAGAGACATCTTTCTCACAGTGCATAGTCTACCTCAGCTGAGTGTCTTTTCCCATATCTTGGGTTTGGGGGTCTGCCACCTCTGCACCTGAGTCTGGGTGGTGAGAAGCATACCTGGTTCTAGACTCTAGCCCTGGTAGAGCTTTGGAACATTGCTGAGACTTCAACTCCAGTAGTTCTCATCCCTGGCTGCAGTAAGAATCACATGAGGGGCATGTGGGCTCTTCCCGGACTGGGGCACAAACCCGCGTCCCCTCCATCGGCAGGCAGACTTTCAACCACTGCGCCACCAGGGAAGCCCGAGGAACTTTTTAAAATACCAATATCAGCTCCATCCCCAGAGATCCCAATTTCATTGGTGTGAGGTAGGGGCCAGACATCAGTACCATTTGCAAGTTCACTAGGTGATTCTTACTACAACCAGAGTTGAGAACCTAAACCAGATGAGCACAGCCATCTAGTCCTAAAGCCCAGGGACCCAATAATGGAGCAGTCAGGCACAGAGGAAACGAGGGGACGCTGAAGTCCTAGGCAAAGTCCCTCCTGCACTTCCTGGGCTCTAGGACACACCTGGCCAAGAGCTGTCTCACCCAGAACTGATGTCTAGGTCTGATTGCTAGGCCCAGGAGGGCCAGCTAGATCTGACATCTATTCTGGCATCCTATTTTTTCTACATTATTTCTACTTTCATTTTTACATCATGTTGCAGTTACTACAGTCATTTCATAAATCACTGACGTCAGCTACTAGCCTTCTCACAGGTATGCAGCACTCATACATTCATAGTTTGTTAACACTATTTAAACCCAATATACATTTTATTTAAAACCTTCATAATATCAAGGATTCAAATCTAGTGCAACAGAACATTGTACACTGTGACATGTGGATGTACCTGCTGGAGCAAAAGCTTAATACAGAAGCAGATGAATAACCCATACACAGTTAGTTGAAGCCCCCTCAGAACTGTTGTCTGGTGCCACAATCATGTTCCAAGGCCCAGAAGATTCTATTCACTTGGGGAATTAAAAAATAAACTATTTCAGGAAGCTATTCCTCTCCCTCCCTCGAATGTCCCTAGAAGAGCTCACAGAGAAGCAGTAGCTGTCAGCTGACTGCCTGACTTCTGCTTTCCTGTTCTTCCTTCATCTGACCTGCAGTCTTGCCAAAGCTTAGCCACAGGGAAGCAGGAGGGGCAAAATTTCCTTCTGTGATTGCCAAAAGGCCCTGCATATTTCAGTGTAAGCCGCCTCCTCCGCAGAGGACACACGTTCCTCTCAGACTCGATCACAAGCCAGATCTCTCACTATGAGATGACTGCTCAGCCAGCCCAGAAGTTAAGAAAAAAATCATATGCCACAACCGGAAAATAAGTTACTTGTTGTGTAGAGCAATACTGTTCCAGACTTGCTGTCCCTTCCCAAACCAACTGTACTCTCCTCTGTCACTCCCTGGCCTCCTCCCAACCCTTACTTGCTGGGTGGAGGTGGAATTGGGTGGCAGATGTTCTCTCTTAATCGTATAACCTGAAGTAACCTGTGACAAACAATCCCTCCCCCAACGCCGTTTTTATTGTAGTGTGCCTGAAATGTGATCTCCAAGAGCGACTTCTCAGCCCATCCCTGCTCCCTGGAACGGCTGATGGCTCCTTGAGAATGGATGACCCCAAAGGAGACTTCAGCACCCTCTACCAGATGGTTTCCCAGTCATCGGCCTCTTGTTACAAGCTCCGGGTGATCAAGTATGGCCCAAGAGAACCTCTCCCATCCATGCAAATATTTATTCTTATTGGTTCCACAGCTAGGAAGAACAGAGGTAAAGGGCATCCCCAAGTGTCAGGCAGCAGGGAGTCAGTTCCAAAGCAGCAACTACAGGTATGGGCATAAAAGAGTAAGGTCAGGCTGCTTAGTATGCGGAGATGAATGAGGAGATTGTGGAAGATGTGCCTCAGTAGGGTATTCTGAAGTCTGGATGAGGACTGGAAATCCAGATAGTCTCTGAGAATGCAGAGGAAAGAGAAAAAAAAGATCAGCAGAATGATGTTTATCCATTCAGTAAATGTTTATTGAATACCATCGTGACAGAGATCTGACCTTCAAGGAGCAAGTGACACATAGGATCTACCCCACCTTCCCATTTCTTTAAATACTAGAATATTCCTGTTTCCAGAAGAATCAGTTCCAGGGTGGAATTAGCAACGATGGCAAAGACCATTTTTCCTGCTTCCTAGCTCCTATCACAGTACCCATGTACAGTTATCGGAGTAAGCTTGTCCATGGATTTGTGACCATGGATACTGCTGGGGAACCTCCTTAAATGTACTCTCTTCTTAAATGTGTCTTCTGTCAGCACCTTGCCACGGAAGAACTAGGCCTGAGATGCAGATGTTTAGCATACTATTGTGTAATGTGGTCGCTGCAGCAGGAA
>NW_006786770.1:851615-854059 GCF_000442215.2 Lipotes vexillifer | reverse complement strand
GGAATGAATGGGACAGAATGAGCTCAGGAGAGGAAATATCCATCAGAGTCTTGAGGCCTCATGATGGCTGCTCCATTCATTGATTAACAGGCTTTGAGACTCTGCTGTGTGCCACATACCCTGATAGGTGCTAGCCATACTAAGGTGAATAATTCACAGGCCCTAACCTAAAGGATTTCACAATAGGGTCTTATACTTAAGCTAAATTTGAATGGATCTGCATCGAGGCTCTGGATATCTCTGAGGAGACTTTCACTGCCATTGTCTCTTCCCAGGGCTCTAAAATCCAGTGGCGTCTGTGAATCATTGACATATGGACTCCCCTTCATCCTCAGACCCACAAGCTGTTGGCAGCTGGAATGGGATGAGCTGGAAACAAATCAGCAGCATTTCCATGCTTTGTGCCACAGCCTACTGGTGAGTACCCATGTCACCCAGCGAAGAAGAGGAAGAGTCTTAAAGTACCCAACACAGAGAAGCAGCTAATTAATCCTGCCCTGATCCCAAACCTGTCCCAGTCTTCCAGAGGACAGGGGAAAACTGGACATACGCTGAAATGTGAATTAAATATGACTTGCCTTTGTTGGTTTCACGCTATGGAGAATAATTCCTGAACTCAGTTATATGACACTAAACTTGAAAATCCCTGATTTTGTACATTTAAATGGCAACAGGGAATTTTCCTTAAGTAACTATATTTTAAACCCTATTTTCTTCCTCTCACTGTGCTGGACATTATGGTTTATTTCAATGAAGAGCACTTAGTCTGTGCCAGACATTGTGCTAAGCCCTAGATATTCAGTCTATTATGATAGATATTATCTATGATCTCAAGAAAGTTTCTAATGAAAGAGACAGAATTAAATATGTATGTTCTTAATTGTGAGAAGTTTATGAGGGAAAATAAGAGGTTGCTGTAAGAGAGCCTCTCTGTGAAAGCGACAATTAAACTGAGATCTGCCACATGAATGGGAATTAGCTAGGTGAAGGGTGGCAGGAAGAGCATTCCAGGTGCAGGGAAAGGCATGTGCAAAGACCCAAAGGCCGGAAAGAGCTGATCCTCAAATCAAGAGTGGAATGACCACTGTGACTGAAACAAAAAGAGAAAGGACCAAGAGAGCCAAAAGGTGAGGAGCCAAACGTGAGCAGGGGTCAAATCATACAAAGATTTGTAGTCCAAACGCGACGTGGGACTTTACATACAAAAAGAAATCATTAGAAATGACATCATCTATTTAAGTTTTTAAACAACTAATTGTGCCAAAATTTGGAAATGAACTTTCAGAACAAAAATGAAAACAAGAAAATGAGGTAGGAAGGCATTGCAGTAGTCTAGGCAAGAGATGATTGTGGCTTGGACTTGGATGTTGGAAGTCAAGATGAGAAAAGTAAACCAATTAAAGAAGTATTTTAGAGAGAGAGTGCATGTGAAGGATTGGATGTAGGGAGTGAGGAATAGCGTAGTATCAAATAACTGCCTGGTTTCTGATTTACCATTTCCTGAAATGAAAAAACTAAAAGAGCATATACATGAAACAGTAATACAACACCTAGAAAGCAAAATAAAACAATTGCAAATACAATTCAAGGATGTATATAACTGCTAAGTGGATATAGAATAACAGTTTGACCCAGTAGGATATGAGAGATCAAGACAGCACAGTAATGTGTCCCTTTCACTATCAGAAACAGACTTCTTTTTTCCTGTTTCAAAGCCCACACTCCCTTTTAGGTCCACCCACTGAGTTCCTGTTTCCTATCTGAAGAACACCCATCTCCTGTCTTTGCAGAGCAGAGACAACAGATACCTCCTAACTGTTAAAGCCCAAGAGCTCCATTTACTATACTCTACCCAATTCCTCAGGATCTTGGAGATCCTACTACTCGGGAGAAATTGCTCTCATGGGGCTTCAGTACATTCTTTTTTTTTTTTTTGCAGTACACGGGCCTCTCACTGTTGTGGCCTCTCCCGTGGCGGAGCACAGGCTCCATGTGGGATCTTCCCGGACTGGGGCACAAACCCGTGTCCCCTGCATCGGCAGGCGGACTCTCAACCACTGCACCACCAGGGAAGCCCAGTACATTCTTATAGTACATGATATTTTAAACAGACAGTTGCATTTTAATACACTGCTAGAGGGAGTGTAAATTTTCTGGAAAGTGGTACCCTTCAACACTTCAATTCCACTACTGGGAATATAGCCCAAGAAAACAATGCAAAAAGGGAGCAAAGATATAGGCACCAGCATGTTTATCTCAGTGTTATTTACAATGGTAAGAAACTGGAAACAACTTAAATGTCCTAAATAGAGGAGTGGTTAAATTGAAATAGGGGAAAAGTTAGAGGAACAATAATTCAGCCAAACAATGAACCATAATTGTTTACAGTATGTACTATAAACTATTATGGCTATATATCATGTAGCCATAATAGTTTATAGTAA
>NW_006786770.1:831009-851605 GCF_000442215.2 Lipotes vexillifer | reverse complement strand
GGAAAGAGTATTCTTTTCCATCCTGGCTTATATTATATGAGATCAGAGTCTCTCTGCCTCTGAAATTGGGGTTTGAGAATCTGTATTTATTTATTTATTCAACAAAAATTTATTGAGCACTACATGCCAGGTACAGCTGTAGGGGCCAAAGAGACCTCTTCTTTATCACTCCTCTCTCATGGAAACTCACAAGTATGTGGTTGACCCATATCTAATAAGATACCCATTTTCAGTAGCACTTACTAAGAGCTAGTCACTTAACCAAGTGCTTTGCATACTTTACCTCATTTAATTCTCACAATAATTCTGTGAGATAGATTGTTGTCCCCATTTTTACAGATGGAGAAGACTGAAGTCTGAAGAGATCAAGTGACTTACCAAAGGTCACACAGCCACTGAACTGGCCAAGTCAGAATGTAGTTGAATGTAGTTCTGTTGACTATGTATCTCATACTTTTAACTCCTCGGCTAAATTCCTACTCCAGGTGTAGCCAGATAAACACAGATCACAACACTGAGGCTAATTCTTCTCCCTTCACTTAGCACCCCAAGCTTCTGTACACCACTGGACTTGAATTCACTTAAACTAGTACTAGGTACTTGTAGTAGCTCCTTACCCATCTTGTGCTTCTTGTGTTTCACCTCAACCAGATCAAAGACCACTCTCCTTCCCTAGAAAAGGAAGAAGCAAAATCGTGTTTGAATGGCTCTTCCTTCTTGCTTCTCACTTGACATCTCCAAGCAGCAAAAAAGCCTGAAAGGTGGTGTGTTATGGAGGGAAGAATTCTTCACAAGCTTCAGTTCATTCATTCAACAACAAATATTTTTGGAGTCCCTACTATGTGACAAGACTTATTTAGCGTTTTAACCTTCCAGATCCTATTTTTACAAGTTTTCAGCACTTCTTTAAGTCCATCCTTGGTTTTATATTCTTTCTTACACCTCTTTCACATGTTCTCTGAAAATCTGATGTAATCAGTTGACTCTTGACTTCTGTTTCTCATTGTCCTGTTTCCCCTCCAGCTAACTTCTCATTCTAACTTCTGTCTTTCTGTTAATAGCAGCACCACCATTGTCTACTCACCCAGGCTTGTAACCTCAGTCACTTTCAGCCTTCTCTCCCTTTACACGCACTTCATTACTAAGTCATATCAAATTTTTTTCTCATAAGTTGTAACTGTCCTTTCCTTCCCATTTCTGCTGCTTGTTCTCACCAAGACTTCTTCAGTAAACTCCTAATTAGCTTCCCTACCTCCAATCTCTCCCTCTTCTAATTTGCCCTGTTCATTAGACCAGATTAATCTTCTTGAAGCATTACCCTATCACATGTTGTTCATCCAGTGACTTAAGTCTTGCCTGCTCTAACCCCATAGCATCTACTGTATGTATTTTTTCCGCTCTTTCCTTTAATTTATATTTCCCTCATTTTCCCTCTTTCCTTTAATATTGCAATAATCTCTTAACTTGTCTCAATGCTTTTAGTGTTTCCCCTTCCCAGTCCATTTTCCAATCTGCCACCAGATTAATATTCTTGAAACACAGCAATGGTCCTGCCACTCTTCAGCTTAAAGCTATTTTGTGGCTTACTATTAATCATACTTAAAGTTTATATTCCTTAGGCAGCTATTCAGACTCCATCCTTGTCTCCCATTATTCCCCTTCCTGTATCATACAGTGCAACCAAATTAATATGCAAACTTTAAATTGCCCTACCTTTGAACTTTTTTTCATGTTGTCCCTTCTCCTATCTCCATCTGTTCAAATCCTACCTCATTCTGAAGGACGCAGCTCAAATGGTGCTTCTGCAATGAGGCCTTTCTGGATGCCTATATTTATCACTAGACCTTTGTGTGTCCTATTTCTTTTTGGAGACAAGCATATTTCAATTAGTTTTTAAATATATGATCCTATGATTTTGGTTAAAGTCTATGATATAAATTTACCTACCCAGAATCCAGGAAAACGTGGTTGCCTTTTCCTGAAACTTCTACCACTTCCCCATTTTACCAACGAATTCCTCAGGCTTAGTCAAATTTAGGTTTAGAGTAGAAATTGTCCCTTTGTTATCTCTCTTTGTTGGGAGTCAAGGCCAGGCAGTTTTCTAATCTGTTGTGGTAAAGTGTAATTCGTATTGTCTGTGAAAAGCATGGGCTTTGGGCTAGGTTCCTGACAGCTTCATTATTTTCCAATTGTGTGAAGTCAGGCCATATACTTAACCTCTCTAAGCCTCAGTGTATTTATCTATTTGTAACCCTAACAAATCTAGTGGTCCCATGTGGTTTTGTCTCTATATAAATGGCATGTAAAGAAGCACTGCCCAGAGGACAAAAAGTAATTTTAAAATTAACTTATGTGTGCTTTCCAAGAACGCCAAAGAGGAAATAGTTCATTACCCACAATGACATTTTTCAAATTTTCTTCCTCTACTCCTCGATCATATCTAACCTGGAGATGTTCCAAGAGACTTTCACACACACGCAAACCCAAAAACTAAAACTCTGTCTATATCCCCAGTCCCTGTTCCTCTATCTTCTTCCTCTCTCAGCCATATATATATATTCTATAGATTGACTTAGCCTCTCTGACATAATCCCCTCCCTCTTAGGTCCTGTCTCTCTCCACCTATTTAAAATATCCAGGAATAGAACCCACACAACTTCTCCTTTCATGAGTAGAAGTGGAGTGGGAGAGAAGGAATAAAAGGGAGAAGGTGCATGACAAACATATTAGTAACCCTTGTCCCTTTCACATGTAAAACAGATATACCTCACGTAAAGTATACCTCACGTTGTCTTTAAGATGATTAAGTAATATTACATGTGTAAAGCACATAGCATACATCTGGCATATGATTTGTACATAATGGTTGGTTAGTAGTTCTACAAATTCCATTTGTTTATTTTTTATGGATTCTAATTCTCTGGAGAAATACTCCGTATTTTCACCTATTTTCGTGAACAAACTAATCATAGTTATTTTAAGGTACTTTGCTAACCTCAGCACTTGGATCACCTGTGGCCTTGTTTCTATTGTCTCTTTCTTCATTTGGTTGTCAGACATGTGGTCCTGTCTTTTGGTGAACCCAGTAATATTTTGGTGAAAGATACTCATTGTGTCTAAATAAATTGTAGAGGCTCCAGTTGGTGTTGACCTCTTCTGAGAGGGTTCATCCTGCCCTGCACTAAGCAGATAGAGTGTTGGCAAATCATCCTTTTCCACTCAGGAGCTATGCTGAGTCGAGGTTGGACTGCAGTCCTGCTAAGGCTCAATCTACCCCTGGTTTGCTCCTTGCCCTCTAGGATTTTCCACTGAAAACCTGGTCTATAATGTGTATCCCCTCCCCTTGGACAATCCCAACTCTAATTTCTCTTTCCCAAGTCTGCTAAAATGCTCTACTTCTAGAGGTTTTCTCCTTGGGTGTTTTTGTCCTCTGCTCCATGCAGCCCCAGTATTTGGCAAATGTGCTTAGTGAGAAGTTGGCTTGAGCACCTATCTTACCCCTTCCAAGTCTCCACCAGAAAGTTCTAGTAGTTTCTCTGTTCCCTTACAAGTGCCTCAGGAGGTACAAATCCTAGATTCTCAGCTCCCACCCCCACTCCCTCCAACTCAGAATAAACATATGCCCTCAGGATAAAAGCAATTGCAATACCTCCCTCACCTCTCTGAATTCTTCCTTCTCCGGAGACAGAGCCATTGATCAATCTAGACAGAGCCATCTCTCACTTTTATTGTTTCAGCACCTTCTCACTGCCTTCAGCCAAATGGTTTCTGTATATTTTTCAGCTTTGCTAGTTATTCTAG
The DNA here is from genome assembly GCF_000442215.2 of Lipotes vexillifer. NCBI lineage: Eukaryota > Metazoa > Chordata > Mammalia > Artiodactyla > Lipotidae > Lipotes > Lipotes vexillifer. The sequence continues at coordinate 847,804 of NW_006786770.1, read as the reverse complement.
GCAGGAAAACCAGTCTGCCTCTGGCCATTCCAACCCACTCAAATGTAGAGGTTGATGGTTATTAAATGTTCATTTATTCCCTTGTGCATCCTTTATCTGGCTAGACAGCCTATAATACATTTTTCTGGTTTACCCTCAGTTAGTTGGCTGGTTCCACCATGTTCTCATTTTCAGGTTCCTGAGTTTTCTTACAAGTATGTATAAGCATAGCTTCTGGCAAAAATGGGTGGTTTGCATTTTTATGATCTTCTCTAATCTTGGCTCTATTATCACCCTACCCTTATTTTTCCTTTGCGTAATCCCCCAAATTGTTTATTTTATATTTTTTGTTGTTACCTTTTTTCTAAACTTGGATAACTACTTTGTAGAATATGGTAGGGAATTATATATATAATTTTTTCCAAGTATTTATTAGATGTATTTATTCATCACCAGGAAAACATCATTTTTTTTGGACTACTACATAGTCCCAGTTATGTAGCTAGTGACTCACTTTTCACATCCTCATTTCTCTTACAAAGTCATGTCTGTCTGAACTAGGAAAAGAAATGAAAATACCACCTAGATCTTTCAGTTTCATACTTAAAATGTCAGAGTTTCTGGAGACACGTTCCAGAGTTTTACGGGCCATGTCTGCCCTAATTGGCCACAGAAGTGACCAGATTCAAGCCAAGATATGACCAGCAGGAGTCTAAGTACATAGGCAATGACCTGGTTGGGCTGTAAATGGGTGGGGAAATGGAAATTCCTTGGTTATATTAGGCGAAGAGTCAAGAGCAAGAATCCAAGCTGAGAGTGGGGTGATGGCAGGTCAGGAGCCATTTTTTTTTAAATAAATTTATTTATGGCTGCATTGGGTCTTAGTTGCTGCATGCGGGCTTTCTCTAGTTGCGGCGAGCGGGGGCTACTCTTCATTGAGGTGCGCAGGCTTCTCTTTGCAGTTGCTTCTCTTTGCAGTTGCTTCTCTTGTTGCGGAGCACAGGCTCTAGGCGTGTGGGCTTCAGTAGTTGCAGCATGCAGGCTCAGTAGTTGTGGCTCACAGGCTCTAGAGCACAGGCTCAGTAGTTGTGGAGCACAGGCTTAGTTGCTCTGCAGCATGTGGTATCTTCCTGGACCAGGGGTTGAACTCGTGTCCCCTGCATTGGCAGGCAGATTCTTAACCACTGCGCCACCAGGGAAGTCCCAGGAGCTATTTTTAAAAAAATGATCAGAATGATGTTAGCATATACAGCCTCCAGGGGATACAGACAGGGGCTAGAATAGCAGGATAGCACGACGTCAGTGGGCTTCTTGTGACCCAGCCTTGTCTGTTTCTCTTGCTTCACCTTTCACCATGCCCCTTCTATCCTCCACTCCAGCCACACTAATAAATTACTAAATGTTCCCCAAAGATGCTAAACTGCTTCACACAGCCACACCCTTTTTCATGCTGAGCCCTTCCCCTTGCCTCTATGAACCTGACAAATTTTTAATTTTTTTCCAGATTCTGCTTAAATACTTTCATTCTGAAGCTTTTCCTGTGCCCCACCATAGCCTGCCCCCACTCATCCTTTTTGACCCTTCCCCACCCATGTACCTATTGCCACATCTATTTTGAACTTCACAGAACTGATAAACGGTAGGAATATGCACCTTAGCTCTCTGATGTGAGAAATGTCACATTATTATATTTTTCTAAATCAAATTTTAAAAATATTAGTCCCCAAGTGCTAGGATGCTGACACACTCAATATCTTTATGAGTGCCTCTCCCCCTCCCTACGGTCATCCTCATAATTCTAGGGGGGCTAACAGTCCAGAAAATGTGGAAAATGGCCCTTTGGTCTTCAATACACCTCCAGTATTGTTGAATAGAAGTGACAAGGGCAGACATCTTTGTCTTGCTCCTAATCTTAGGGGCAAGGCACCCAGTCTTTCACCACTACTTATGATGTTAGCTGTAGGTTTTTTGTAGAGGCCTTTGTTAGGGTGAAGAAGTTCCATCCTGTTGAATGTTTTTATCATGAATTTTATCAAATGCTTTTTCTGCATCTATTGAGATGATTATGTAGTTTCGTCCATTAGTCTATTAACATGATATATTATTACATTGTTTGATTTTTGGATATGAAGATAACCTTATATTCCTAGAATAAATCCCTCTTGTTATGTATAATCCTTTTTATATATTACTGGATTTGGTTGGCTGGTATGTTGTTGAGGATTTTTGCATCTATATTCATAAGGGATATTTGTCTGTAATTTTCTTGTGATGTCTTTTTCTAGTTTTAGTATCAGGGTAATACTAGCCTTATAGATGAGTTGCAAAGTGTTCCTTTACCTTCTGTTTTTTTGGAAGAATTTCTGAAGGATTAATGCTATTTCTTTAAAGGTTTGGTACAATTCACCAATGAAGCCATCTGGGCCTTGACATTTTTGTGGAAAATTTTCTGATTACTAATTCTATTATCTTTACTTCTTATAGGTTGTACAAAAAAGTTAATATAGCAGACCTGAAATTCCTTTCCTTAGAAAGTCCTGCTTGCAAGATTGACCCTTGGCTGGCATCTGGGAACTTGGATTTAGGGAGTGTTTCCACCATCCCCTAAATAATAAGAGTGGCTTACTGTGCCTAAACTGTGCAAAAGTATATGCTGACATCTGCTTTTCTTCTAGGAGTCTAGAATTTTGGTATGTGCTAGGTACAGAGTGTCTATGTGACCAGCCTCCAAAAATATGTTGGACACTGACTCTCTAATGACTTCTCCTGGTAGGCAACATTTTACACATATTGTCACAATTCCACACTAGAGGAATTAAGTACATTCTGTGTGACTCCATAAGTAGAGGACTATTAAAAGCTTGCACCTTGTTTCCTCTGGACTTCATCCCATGAGATTTTCTCCATGCTGATTTTCCTTTGTATTCTCTGGGTGTAATAAGTAATATTTATGAGTATGACTATATGCTAAGTCCTGTGAGCCTTCTTAGTGAATCACTGAACCTGGGAGTGGTCTTGGGGACCCCTGACACAGATTTATTCAGATTTTCTATTTCCTTTTGAGTCAATCTTAGCAGTTTGTGTCTTTCTAGGAATCTGTCCTTTTCATCTAGGTTACCTAATTTGTTGTCATATAATTGTTTACAATATTCTCTTGTAATCCTTTTCATTTCTGTAAGGTGAGTAGTGATGCCACCTCTTTTTTTTTTATTTTAGTAACTAAGATATTTTCTCTTTTTTCCATTGATCAATCTAGCTAACAAGTTTTGTTTGTTTGTTTGTTTTTGTTTTGTTTTGTTTTGATCTTTTCAAAGAATCAACTTTGGTTCCATGATTTTCTCTATTGTTTTTATATTCTCTATTTCATTTCTTTCTACTCCCGTATTTTTTAATTTCCTTCCTTCTACTTGCTTTAGGTTTGGTTTGGTCTTCTCTTTCTAGTTTCTTAAGGTGGAAGGTTAAGTTATTGATTTGAGATCTTTCTTCTTTTTATTTTAATAGAGGAGTTTTCAGCTATAAATGTCCCTCTAAGCACTGCTTTAGCTGTATTTCATAAGTTTTGGTATGTTGTGTTTTTACTTCAACTCATATCAAATTATTTTCTAATTTCCCCAGTGATTTCTCCTTTGATCCACTGATTACTTAGGAGTATGTTATTTAATTTTCACATACTTATGAATTTCCCAAATTTCTTTTCATTATTGATTTCTAATTGCATTCCACCGTGGTCAGAGAAGATACTTTGGATGATATGATTTTTTTTTAAGTTCTTCAGATACAATCCAGTATCTTTTTTTTTTTTTAATTTTATTTATTTAGTTTTGGCTGTGTTGGGTCTTCATTGTGGTACTCGGGCTTCTCATTGAGGTGGCTTCTCTTGGTGCGGAGCTCGGGCTCTGGGCGAACGAGCTCAGTTAGCTGTGGCACGCTCCATGGCATGTGGGATCTTCCCAGACCAGGGCTCGAACCCATGTCCCCTGCATTGGCAGGTGGATTCCCAACAACTGCACCACCAGGGAAGCCCTGGATGATTTTAATCTTTTAAAATGTATTGTAGTTTGTTTTATGGCCTATCACATGGCCTATTCTGGAGAATGTTCCATGTTCACTTGAGAAGAATGTATAATCTGCTGTTTGGGGGTTTGAAATCTCTTTTACCATCTTCCCCTGGCCTCCTTTGTGGAAGCCAGTGTGAGAGTAGCAGAGTAGTGGATATTGTAGCTTCTTTTTCTTCCCCTCCTGGGACCTGCCTTCTGGAGTGAGAGAATAAGCAAATAATGCCAAATTAACAACTTCTTCCTGATGTCCTTCCAGATTCCAAAAGCCCCCAGGTATGCATGGCTTTTCTGTAACTAGCTGTGATTTCTCTTCCTAGATGCATTATGACAATGAAATGTTTCTCTTCCCACAAGCAATGCAAAATGAGTGCTCTTGCCCTTCCCCACTCTCAGCGGCTGCCTCAGGAACACTCCCACTCAGGAGTTGGTCAATGCTTCTTTAATGGATGGATTTGGTCCCACATCATCATATTGATGGCAAACCAAGGGAGTGCTGGTTTGGTGAGATTAGAGCTTTTACCTGATATAATAAACTCCCATCTGCCCTTCTGACAGTGCCATTAAAATTGTCCCTTCTACTCCTGTTTCCCCATATACCCGGAAGTGAGTAACCACATCCTCATCCTTTTCTTTGAAATCTGTAAAGGATCCATTTGTCTGTAACTAACAGAAAACCAACCCAACTCTACTTTGAGTAATTAAGAGTTTATTTTTCTCATGTAACAAGAAGTGCAGGGACAGACAATTCTGGGGCTGACGCAGTTGATCAACACCATCAAGGACCCAGACTCTTTCCATTTTCCCACTGCAGCATCTACAGCAGGTGTACTTTTCATCCTTATGCCTGCTGCCTCATGGCCACAAGATGGCTGCTGCACCTTAAGACCAAGTCTTGTCCTAGGGAGAAAGAAGGGATAGGGTGCAGAGGCAAAAAGCCTGCCAGAGTATTACAAAACTTTTCCAGAAGCCTCACCCAGCAACTTCTGTTGATGACTCATTATTGAAGTATAGGTCACATATCACCCCACACCAATCACTGAAAGACTGAAAAACGGGTAAAGAGAAGGGCGAGGGCAAGGGAGAGAGGAGCAGTGGCCAGGAAACCAACAGTGGCTGCCACACCTTCCTTCACAGCTTTAGTAGTTAGAAGTGGGGGAGGATGACTTTAATCAGGCTGAGCTTGGAGTATGACATTACATTCAATTCTGTCCCTGTCACACCTGTTCTAATAAGAATCTGTCCCCACTTCCTAAAATCTAAACTTCCTGGCACCTTCTGTAGAAAAGTCCCTAAGCACAACATAAATATAGACACATTTTCACCTGCCTTCTAGTAAATTCAGCATCCAACTCATGCTCCTTTTTTTATTTTTTTATTTTTTATTTTTTTTTTGCGGTATGCGGGCCTCTCACTGTTGTGGCCTCTCCCGTTGCGGAGCACAGGCTCCGGACGCACAGGCTCAGCGGCCATGGCTCACGGGCCCAGCCACTCCGTGGCATGTGGGATCTTCCCGGACCGGGACACGAACCCGTGTCCCCTGCATCGGCAGGCGGACTCTCAACCACTGCGCCACCAGGGAAGCCCCATGCTCCTTTTTTTAGAATTAGCGAAAACATATTCTAAAGTACTCAGCAGTCATCCACAGTCATTAAGCATTGTTCAATTTGAGGACCCCAAAGGTTAGTCTTCTGGGACATCACCATGCCACTGCCTTTTCTCAGCCTCAGATACCTGGTTTGTCAGTTAACCATTTCCATCACAGGTACAATGCCTGTACCAACAAGTCAACCCATGACCTGGTTCAACCTTGGGTCCTGGACTTCAAGTAATCACTGTCCAGGAAGAGGTTAGAAATTCAGAGTCAAAATAGAAGGCTTAAAGTTCAATTTCCCTATCTCTCACTTTCTCAGAATGCTCCTGGAAACTGCAGATAAATTAATATCTTTATCAAACTCTAATAAGTACATTTGCCTGTCTTCCTTCCAGAGCCTTCCGTCAACCTCTCTGTAAATTAGCCCAGAAGTTTTAAAGCATTCTGTAAAATCCTTTCAAATCAGCCTCTTCCCAGTCCTCTGATAGTTCCCACATCAGGAGTTACTTTTGAGAGACCTCACATATTTCTGTATACCAGTTCTCTAACAGAATCTTAGCTATTGTCTCAAAGTCAACAGACTCAAATTCTAAAGATCATAATTTTTTTGTGTGCCACATTCAAAGTTTCTTAGTAATCCCAGGGTGTAGTGGTTTTGAATTTGTTTCATAACTCTGAGGTGCAAGAAATGTCATATTGCCATAGTTTTAGCCCCCAAGGACTTGCCACAGTGGCAAGATATTCTATTCTCCATGGAGTCTTGGAAAGGTAACCAAATGCCCCAGTTTGCCCAGGACTGAAGTGTTTTCTGGGACACAGGACTTTCAGTGCTAAAGGTGGGCAAACTGAAACAGTTGGTCATCCTAAATCTTGGACAAACATTAGTTTACAAACCTTCTGCTTACTGTATTACAAGCTCTAAGAGAGCAACAAACATGTCTAATGAGTTTCTATATACCCATGCCTAGTGCTTGGGACATAATAGGCATTCAGTAAATTCTTAATAAATAAACAAACTAATCTACAAACAAATTCATGAGACAGCATGAAAAAAAGAAGATTAAAATGATGATAATAATTCAAAGCCTGAGCCACATTGGAAGTTACTTGAGCCAAATGAAATGGAGTGCCCTACAATTTCCTAATATCCCTTCCAGAGAACATCCCTTCCAGGCTTAAAAAGGCTATGTCCATATACCCTGAGAAAACCATAATTCAAAAAGAGTCATGTACCACAATGTTCATTGCAGCTCCATTTACAATAGCCAGGACATGGAAGCAACCTAAGTGTCCATCGACAGATGGATGGATAAAGAAGATGTGGCACATATATACAATGGAATGTTACTCAACCATAAAAAGAAATGAAATTGAGTTATTAGTAGTGAGGTGGATGGACTAGAGACTGTCATACAGAGTGAAGTAAGTCAGAAAGAGAAAAACAAATACAGTATGCTAACACATATATATGGAATCTAAAAAAAAAAGGTTCTGAAGAACCTAAGGGCAGGATAGGAATAAAGACGCAGATGTAGAGAATGGGCTTGAGGACACGGGGAGGGGAAAGGGTAAGCTGAGACAAAGTGAGAGAGTGGCATGGACATATATACACTACCAAATGTAAAATAGATAGCTAGTGGGAAGCAGCCGCATAGCACAGGGAGATCAGCTCAGTGCTTTGTGTCCACCTAGAGGGGTGAGATAGGGAGGGTGGGAGGGAGAAGCAAGAAGGAGGGGATATGGGGATATACGTATATGTATAGCTGATTCACTTTGTTATACAGCAGAAACTAACACACCATTGTAAAGCAATTATACTCCAATAAAGATGTTAAAAAATAAAAAAAGGCCATGTCCTCAGAGCAGGAGCAAATTCTCCCCATGCACACATACACCATGATTTCTATATCATTTATTTCCAATCTGATGGACTTGGGAAGCATCAGGTAGGCTTTCCATACATTTTGTATCTGTTCTTCAGGAAGACAGCACATCTCCAGATATAAGCAAAATGTTAAGCATGAACTTCTGAAGGCACCTACCACCTGCCTGGCTTGCCAGACCCCCTCAGAGTTCTGTGCTGTACAAAATGATGACACTGCCTTAAAGTGTCTAGAACTGGGTGAGAGGAGGGTGAGCAAGCAGGCCAGCGACCGACTGGCCGGCGGGGCAGGGTTGCGGAGAATAATGTGATGCAGCCTCGACCACCAGAAGGGGCTCAGGATTGATGTGTTGTTCTAGAGAAGGAACTGGAAGCAATCAAAGCTTGAGTCGGGAGATGGAAGAAGAAGCTGAGAAGCTAAAGGAGCTGCAGAATGAAGTACAGAAGCAAATGAATATGAGTCCACCTCCAGCAATGCCGGCCCACTGATCATGTCCATTGCAGAGAAGATGGAGGCCGGTGCCCATTCCACCTATGTTGGCAAAGTGGACTATGGTGCAACAGCGGAAGAGCTGGAAGCACACTTTCATGGCTGTGGTTCAGTCAACCACGTTACCATACTCTGTGACAAATTTAGTGGCCATCCCAAAGAGTTTGCATATATAGAGTTCTCAGACAAACAGTCAGTGAGGGCTTCCCTGGCCTTAGATGACTCCCTATTCAGAGGAAGACAAATCAAGGTGATCCCAAAGCGAACCAACAGACGAGGCATCAGCACAGCAGACCAGGGTTTCCCACAAGTCCGATTCCGAGCCTGGACCCCTGAATACAAGAGTTCCCCCTCTCAATTCTACAGTGGTTTTAACAGCAGGCCCTGGGGTCACGTCTACAGGGGCTGGGCTAGAGAGACATCATGGTATTCCCCTTACTTAAAAAAAGAGTGTATTAGGAGTGGGGGTGGGGAAGAGGAAAGAAGGGGGACAAAAGAATTTTTTAAAAAAAGAAAAACAGGAAAAAAGTAGTTTCTAGAATTCCAGCCCCACCCCCACCCCAGCACATTTGCTCTGGGGTATAATTCTAATGCCACAGCAGGCTTTTTCTGCTTCACTGTGTCACTTTCCACTTGTCTCCTACAAGACACTGATAATTCCTCTATCCCCTTAAAATCGCTTTTCTCCTTTTTGCCTTTCCTCTTGTATTATTTCTTCCAACTTTTCATATATGTTAGAGTGGGTAGAGCTAGTGTGCCTTCTTTCATCTTATGTAGCAAGGAGACTGTTATGTACCTGTTATGATGATCACCTCAAGGAAGAGAACACAATTTAAAGATTTAAAGATGATTGTAACAGTCCTGACTCCATGGTTCCTGGAGTTGTGGTTTTCCTTGAAAAACTACCACAGAAAATTGTCTCATTTCCATGCCTGGTTTAAAGGGGTACATGCAGAAAATCTGCTAATATGTCTGCTTGTCTCTTCTTCTTACCCATAAGCTAACTTATTTAATCTCCATGGCAGACAACAAAGTGTCACCCCTCTGTTCTGAAGTACCCTTCACTCAAAGAGTTGCCACCCCCAGAATTTTGACCCTTCTTTTTGTCCTGTGATGGGCTGAGTTGATATCAAGGGCCCTGTCCCCACCCACCTCCTTGTACCAAAGCTTTCCTCTCCCTGATCTCTCCTCCTCCTCTCTCTTCCCAGGTGACTTTGACCACCTTCTTTTTAAGCCCTCTCTGGACATTCCAGGGACATTCCCCAATCAGCCCACTCTAACCCCAGTTGTGCAACACAAGCAAAATTTATCACTCTCAAAATGAGACCTGAATTTTCACAGTGTCCCACAGAAGTCTCTGTTTTAAGGCTCTGTTTTTAAGGATTTCAGTTCTTGAAACTCCACATTTATCCTTGAGTAATATATCAGCCCCCTCTAAGGTGAACACCTACTTCGTCTCTGAACTTGTCTCTGTGTTGATAACCCTTTGTGTATGTCCCTAATCAGGGAAAAACAGTAGTACCTTGGGGCACTGGTGATTCAGGCAGAAAGTCCCTCCCTCCCCAGGGCCAGGGTGAAATGGTTCAGCCCTCCCTGACACCCCCAGAGGAACTTGGGGAAGCCTCAATTGGGACTAATCCTCCAAACACGCCAAAGACTGAAGATAAACCAGCATTTATGTATGTCTTTGTTTCAGAAAAGAGAATGGCTGCTATTGGCCAAAGGGGAGCCCCTGAGCCAAGGACACAGCCTGAGAGAGCCCGCCAGCACCTTCTACGTGATCCTGCCATCTCGCTCTCCCACTCTGCTGGTGAAGGCAGTGGCCACTCGGGAACTGATGCTGCCCAGCCCTTTCCCCCTGCTACCTGAGGACATGCCTGATGACAGCCGTAAGACTGTGGAGGCAAGTGAGCCCAGATCTCATGGAATAGATAGAGCGGAGAAAAGAGAATAGAGTTCAAGAAAGGGATGAGGGAAAGGAGTGAGCCCCTGAAGGAAAGGACAGAGGAGCAGAGGCAGAAGTGGTTCCAAGGGTGTGGTAAGAGGAGCAGAGAAGAAAGCAAGGAACTGAGGCCAGGCAGAAGGAAATAAGCAAGCATCTGCGTGACGGTGTACTCTCATGGGTCTTTCTCTGCAATATGTGTATGCATGTGTGTGTACCTGTGTTTGTGTGCATCTATTTCTGAGGAAAAGGCAGCCAATGTAGGCACCGAGAATAGGAAGAGCTTTAAAATAAGACTGATGCAAAGGAGGGAACAGCTCTGAAGGCCATTTTCTCCTCCCCCTCCTCTCATCTTGGATCTGGATTCTGGATTTCCTCTATCAGCCTCCCCAGGCTGAGGCGGGGGAGGGGGTCCTCTGGGTACAGAGAACTGGAACCACATCGTTGCTGCTAGGTTGCTGACTTACATGCAGAGAGGACAGAGCCTGGGATTGTACTCTTGGCTTGGCAGCCACGGGGATGCAGAGAGGTGGGCACAAGTGGCCATGGCTCACTCAGTGTCTCACTTCAGGGCCAGTGGTTCCTGGCACAGGATGTTGTGGCCGGAAAACCTGACTGCTCAGGAATGCTCTGCTGGCATGTCCTCTGGTTATACTCACCTCAAAGGCCACCGAGAACTCAGTGTACTTGCTTTGCAGACTGTGAGCACCCCAGTCGAGACACACCCTTCCTCACAGCTTCGCACACTGGATCCCTTGTAACCTTCATAGCGCTCTGGCCCCTCTCAGAATCCTGTGACATTGTTCTCAGGGCCAGAGTGTTCAGTGTCCCTAACCACTCAGTTGCTGCTACTTCTTGTTCCCTTGCCTGACACTTACCTCACAAGCACTCAGACCTGGGGCAGAACACCCAGCAGGACACGCATCTATTTCACATCCTTCAGTGAAGCCCTGGGTCATCATACCTCCTCCAGCTTCTCACACTCAGGTCTCTGCCTGACATCTTGGGTTCTATGACCTCAAGACCCCCAGGTGAGGCTCCTCCTCTCTCTTCCTTAGAGCATGCTGGATGACCTGGAGCTAGAACCCACCTACAACCCCTTGCAGGTTTGGAGCCACCTGTACTCACACCTGAGCAGCACCTTTGCCAAGCCTCAGGGCCCACTCCACCCAAGGTGGGAGAGCCGGGCTCTGAGAAAGGTACTTCCCTCCCTTCCCTTTATGCCCAGAATCCCAGAGTCCTCTTCCCCTGTGCCCAACTCCCCCCCATCCAAGGGAGTATCCTCCCTGGATCTCCTCTGGCAGAAAGAAGGCATACAGGGGAGGAAGAAAAAGAGCAGCCTTTTGCCCTAAACAAAGAAAATTACATCCCCTACCCGGTAAGGGGGCTTTTTTTTGCTTGGGCATTTACATATAATGTTTAGGTATCTTAATTGCAGTGTTTGTGATAAATCATTAGTCATTTAACAGACCATTGTCCCACTAAGTAAACTGGCTGCACTGGAACTACAACCACAAGCCTCTGTTGAAAGAAAAGGCTTAAGGGAAGGTGGGAAAAGAAATGCCTAAGGGAAGGGAAATCAGCATTTACTGAGCAGCAGTCATTTGCCACGTTCTGTGACATGTGCTCTCACATATATTTTTCTCATTTAATCCTCACAGCATCCCCGCAAGGTAAGTGTTATGCTTATTTTACAGACGAGTAAAGGGAGGCTGATCAAGGTTAGTAGCTTAGAGACAGGGCTCTAGTGACAGGGGTTGAGAGAGAAGAGTAACTGAAGGGGGGATTTATCTTTTTATTTTTTTAAGATTTATTTTATTATTTATTTTTGGCTGCGTTGGGTCTTAGTTGTGGCATGCGGGATCTTCACTGAGGCACGTGGGATCTTTCATTGTGGCGGGCGGGCTTCTCTCTAGTTGTGGTGTGTGGGTTTTCTCTAATTGTGGCGCACGGGCTCCGGAGAACGTGGGCTCTGTAGTTTGCAGCACACAGGCTCTCTGGCTGAGGTGTGCGAGCTCAGTAATTGTGGCACGCGGGCTTAGTTGCCCTGCGGCGTGTGGGATCTTAGTTCCCTGACCAGGCATCAAACTCGTATCCCCTGCATTGTAAGGCAGATTCTTTACCACTGGACCACCAGGTAAGTCCCAGGGGGTGTTTATTTTTATGAAATCCATGTTCTATAGTATTTGGTCTTCCTTTTGTGCCCTTATTAATCTTTTCCTTGTTTCTCAATAACAGAGCCTATAGGAAAACCCCCGCTTTGTCTTACCTGAAGTTACAAGAGAAAGATGTTTCCAAACTACAGTCAGTCTAGAGGTGGGAACAGAACCGACCATAAGTTAGCTGGTGGACAAGCAAACAGAGGACACTTAGCCAGGAGACAGGCACTGTGGAGGCTGGAGCCTAGGGGACTCCACTGCCCTGGGCCTCGAGGCTGTCACTCACAGGACCCATGAAGGAGTTAGGACAGAAAGCCCGGCAGGGAATGGGACAGAAGATCGGGAACGGTCTGGTCTTCACAGAAAGCTCTTCTTGCTTTCTTTGCAGGCTGGGCCACTGCAAACAAATCGAGTTCGAGCCACAGTGGCCCCTTTGCCTATGACTCCAGCCCCTGGCAGAGACTCCAAGATGCCAGCAGCCAGCAAAGCTTCCTCGGATGTCTTCTTCCAGCCTTCCATGGAGGAGGAGGATGAGGAGGAGGAGGAGGCAGACGAGGAGTATCCCTCAGGGCCCTAAGTCACCAGCACCACAGCTGAGCTGCCCTGTGCAAGCACATCCATGCCAAGGCTCACACAATGGCTTTCTGCGGACAGACCTGCCTCCTCTCCACCTGAGCCTCTGTGAGCTCCAGGTGGCTGGGAAACAGAGCCTTCCCCTCCTCAGTCCTCAGTGCTGCCACTGCCCCACTCTTCAGGCTGGGAAGAGACACACGGACCCTTTTCCTTCGCCAAGCAGGGACTCATTTTTCTTTTGGATCATTTGATACTGTTAACACAAATGAAGATTAAATAACCAGTGAGTCTCCACCATTGTTAGGAGCATTCCCAGGCCTGATTTTCTCCTTGTAGCTCTGTGTAAGTAGGTGGATGAAGTCAGGTCACCATCAGGAAACTGAACCTCAGGAGACAAGGATGAGGTTTTCAGAGCTCATGAAAAACAAGTAGGATTGAAATCGAAACCGCATTCCAAAGCCCATGCCCCTCCCACTACACCCACCACAGTGCAATTCCCTTCAGCCTCCAAACAGATAAGTGGTTGATGCTTGGTACCTACATGCAAAGTGTGCGCACGCGCGAGTGTGCGTGCGTGTGTGTGTGTGTGTGTGTGTGTGTCTGTGTCTGTGTGTGAGACAAGGGGGAGGGAAGGCATCCTAGAGCTGAGAACAGGGGAGAGGGTGGTGTGAAAAAGACCTATTCCCTTCCTATTCCCCTCTCCTCATACCTGCCCATCAGCTTTCTCCATCCACAGAATAATAACTACCATTTATACAATGCTTACTCTGCACTTGAAATCGTATTAAGTACTTGAGAAATTTAACTCCTTTCATAAAAACCCTGTGAGGCTGTATGTGTAATTAAGCTTTCCCATTTTGCACAGGGGCAGTGGGGGAAACTGAGGGTTACAGATGTTACACACAGGGTCACAGAGATAGGGTCAAGCCCAGGTGGGCCTGACTGGACCACCCAGGCTCTGAACGACCACACTGCTTGACGCCCCTGCCCGAGGCCCTTTCCTCCTTCAGTGGCCCCCAACACCTTCCTGGTTCTCCTGATTCCCTCCACATCTACCCAGCACAGCCTGCCACTCTGTCCCCTCTGTGACTATTCACACACATAGACCTCTTAAACCCAAACTGACTTTAATGAGGATAAAACAAAAAAAATATCTCTCTCTGGCAAAGAACAATGCCAGGGGAAGGATCAAGACACAGCCCAGTGTCTCCCTATAGCCTCCATACAGGCCCCTCAAACTGTACCTACTCTGACCAAACACCCCTTTCTATAGTACTGCTCCAGCAGCTATCCCTTCCTTTGGTAGGGATGACTTAGAGGTGCTGGCCTCCCCCAGATCCAATCCCTGAGCCCCTGCCAATTGTCCCACTTCCATGACTTCTTGGGACACATCATCCTTCCCTTGACTCCCCTTGTACCCTGGTCTCTACACACAGACCCCTCTGGTTCCTGCTGGTTCTAACAGGTTTCTTTGATCCCCAGTGCCACCTCCCCATGGTCCTCCTATCAGCAACCCCAGCCTTGCCCTTCTTCTCATGTGGAGCCCTCTGACTTGGCCCCAGTCCTGTCAGTCCCTGCTCCAGAGAGCCCACAGTTCCAGCTACCTGAGGCCCCACTCTTCTGGACCTGGCTGTACAGGGCAGTGTCTGAGCTATGGCCTTTGCTGCCACTGCCAGCTGCAGCACCAGATTCAGAGAAGGCCAGGCCCTGGGGCTTGGGAGCTGGGATGGGCTTTGTGCTCCGCGGGGGTGGCACAGCATAGTCATCAGTAGCAGGGTTGTAGGGGAGCTCATAGCCCTCCTCCTTCACCCGAGCCTGGCACCACCAGGCATCCTTGGGCTCCTGAGGCAGATCATAAAGGCCCCGGAGAGCAGCTGGGGCCAGGCCCTCAGGTTCATCATAGATGGGGTCTTCTTTGGGGTCTGTCAACTTGGCCTTTATCAGCTGCTGCTGCACATGCTCACACAAGTCCCAATAGAGAGGTTTCTTTAACTGTAACCCCTCCCCTGCCTGAGCAGGGGTGCTGTCCAGGGGGTCTGAGTATAGGCAATCTTGGGAAGGGCTTGGAAGAATGCGCAGGGAGTCTAAGGGTTCAGCATACAGGGCTGGAGGGCTGCCTGTGAGCTCCTGGGGGCCCCGGGGGGGAGCCAACTTCCCTTCTGCCACTTCTGCTTCATGGGAATCAGCTCTGAGAACATCCTGCCCCTGGCTGGCCTTTCCCTGGGTCTTCTGTCGGTGGATAGCACTCTCAACTGCCTGAAAGATGTCATTTCCCTGTGCCGTCTGGAAGGTGAAGGTTCCAGGGCCAGAGGGGCAGCGGCGGCCAGCCTCAAAAGAGAACATGACCTGAAGAGGGTGTGGAGGGAAACACATAATCAGGAGCCATCAGAGGTGAGTCACAGGGCTGGAACTAGTTAGGGGACCTACAAAGAAGAGACCACCTGGGAAGGGAGGTGGGGTCATGGGCTAGGCAAGAAAGGCCGGTCCTGCCCCCACCCCTCCCACAGCTGCCCAACCCGGGGAGCCAGTCCTGCACCGCACCTTGTCTCGGCCATAGCGACGCAACAGAGTGTAAGGCCAGTAAAGGAGTGGCTCCTGTATCTGACTCTGGGCCCCCACGCCCAGGAGAGTCAGCCTCTCAGCCTCCACTCTCAGCATATAGGAGCCATGCAGGCCACAACGCTCAGCGGCTTCAGTCCTTTGCACGGTTACCCAGAACTGGGATCCTGGAAGGAATACACAGTTAGACTGGCACCTGGCCAGGACTGGGGTGTGGGGAGGGAGCAGGTTGTCCAAGCATGCACTTGAAAGCCAGCTCTCAGGACCATTCTACTTCCCCTTGTAGGACACCCTTTCTTTCCATGCCATCCCTGCTGGGGCTTTTCAGGCATCTACCTTCCCAGGCGGGGCTATACAGTGAATTCTCCAGCATCTCCAGGGCAGAAAGCTTGGGTGGGTTCTCGGCAGGCGCCAGGGCCCAGCTGCCTTTCTGGGGTAAAGAGAAAGAGTATGAAGGAGACTGTAATTCCCTCACCGCGGTTCCCAGGGTCTGAGACAGCCCAGTTCCTCTGCCGCTGTAACTGCTCCCACCCCGCATGGACTCTTGGGCCCAGTGCAGCTCGCCCCAGCCCCTCACCGGCAGCCCCCGCCCCCTCACCGGAAAGGCGTTTCGGCACAGCGTTTGCACCCAGGCGGCGCTGGACGGCGCGTCGGCCGCCAGCAGGTGGGAACGCTGTGCGGTGTCCAGGCGGAAAGCTGCGGCGCCAGGCTCAGGGGGGCTCTCCACGGCCACGGGGGCCACGCTCACACACTCAGCCAGACGGATCACCTTGCAGTCCAGGCGGCGCGTGCTCCCTCGGCCCCCTCCAGAGTTCGACCCCTTGTGGTCAAAGAACTCGAGCCGCGCAACACCGTGGGGGCTGGCCGGGTAAAGCACCGCCCAGGTCTTCCTCCACCTCTGGGGAAAGAGCGGAGAGACACTGGGGAGGGAGCAGGCAAACACCGGTGGCCCGGGCCCCGACAGGGAGGGAGGGACCTGCGCGGGCCAATTTCAGGTCTGAGGCTTCCCGACGGCAGGCGAAGTTTCCCAAGGAGGATACCGCTCCGTCTCCCCCAGGGCCAGAGAGGCGAACCCGGAGGCCGGCAGACGCTTCTTCCGAGTGTGTGCAAAGCAATTTAGCCGGAAATTCATAAGGCTCTCCGGCTCCGGGCGCCGCGCTCCAACCCTCTGCCGGTCCCCTCCCTCCATCTTCGCTCAGCTGCCCACCCCTAGCTCTGATGGGGTTCGGCAACCCCTACCCACACTACCTTGGTACCGAAACGCTGGCTCTGCAAAAACAGCGGCCCTTCCATCACGGCCCCGTCCATGGCCCCCGGCGGTTCCTTCCGCCCTTCCTGGCCCTGTGGCCCGGAGGCGGGGCGAAGCGGGGAGGAGGGCGGGGCGGGGCTCGCGCAGGAGGCGTTCCCGCCCCCTCCAACCTCCCCGGACCGCGAAAGGGGAGGAAGGAGACAAGCCAGAAGGAAGGGGAGGGGGTACCCAGATAAGCTGGCTGGTGCACCACGTCCGGCCCACCCCCCCCCCCAACCCTGGGCCCCGCCCACGTGGCCCCCCCCACGCAAAA
>NW_006786770.1:823401-830999 GCF_000442215.2 Lipotes vexillifer | reverse complement strand
CCCCCCCCCCCCCCCAACCCTGGGTCGCGCACAAGTGGCTCCACCGAAGGAAACCTCGTGGTTTCGGTCAGAGGACTCCGGCGCCTAGGCTTGGGGGCTGCGTACTACGTCAGATGCTCAACGTGACGTCAGAGTGAAGGCCGTGACATCATCTCGAAAATGCCGACGGGCACCCTGGGGCATTGGAGGGACCATACGTGCCCTCGCGGCTTCAATTCCCCAGACCCGACCCGACCCCTGCTCGGCCGGAGTTGGGCTGTTTTAAGATCCGCGGAGTAGGGGACGTGGGGGAAGGGCTAGGGACTGAAGACTTTCCGGAGCTCGGAGCCGAGTCGCTGCACGGGACGCAGGACGGTCTGCGGCCCCGTGGCCTCTTCTGTGTCCAGCTCTCTGGCCGCAGCTACCCTACACCCAACCCGCGAGAAAAGAAAGTTTTATTAAGCATGCTGGGAGGCGGGGAGGGGGGCGGGATGGAGGTGGAGCGGCGGCTGCGGCCTGCTCCAAAGAGGAGGGGAGGACAAGAGGAGGGAACTGGCCTGGGAGGGATCGTGGGAGAAGGCGGGATGTGGGAGGGCTCAAGGGGACGTGGGAGGAACGAAAGAGGTGGGGGAGGGGGGGGCAGTCTCCCCTGGACAAGCACTTTTTTTGTAAGTCCTAGGACTGAACTCCAGGACCAGGACTCTTCTCCCGGCCGCTACGGTCCCCGCTCAGCCACAGGTAGGGGGAGTCACGCTGCCCGTGAGAGGAAGGAGAGCTGTGGATGGAGGATGGTGGAGGGACCTGGGAAAAGGGGTGATGTGGGATAAAGTCAAAGGGAAGTCAAGCTACTGAGGGTTTTATTATTGTCAAAGAGGAGTGAGACACAAGAAGAGTGGAGAAATGAAGCAGATATTGCGGGGTGGGGGCTGCAGGATGTTCCAAATAGGGCAGCCGGGAGGGCCCTAAGGCTGGGGGTTCCTCTGTGAGGCCCTCTCCCTGGGTCCCCAAGCCAAAATGTTCCCAAACAAAGCTGCCCTGTTGGGTGTTTGAGTTGGGGGAAGCATGTAGGGGGGGTGAGGGGGGGAGCTCGCTGTAGAGGGGTTGTTCTCCGCCCCAGACAGAGGGAAGGCCTTGGCGGAGAAGCCGATTGGTGCTCTCGCCTCTGCTTGCCCGTGACAGAGATGGCGGTGTTGGCAGGAGGCTTGGAAAACCCCACCCCATCCCCCCCCACCTTGAGGCCTGGCCCTCCTGGGCCCCTTGACCCTGCAGGGCATGTAGGATGTGCAAGAGTTCTCCAGTGCATTCTGGTTCTCTGCCTTCTATGCCTGGAATCTGCCCAGAGAGGACTCTCGGCTTGGCTCCCATTCAGGGGACCTGAGATCCGAGGGTCTCCTAAGCCCCTCCTTGCCTGCCTCTCTCCACAATCAGTAGCTATCTGTCCTCTGTCTGACGGGCTGAATAGGATCATCTGGGTCCCTCCTGCCTCTGCTCCTTGGCTCTTGTCAGTTCCCCTCCTCCTCACCTATTACCTGACTTTCTCAGTTGCCCCCCAATTCTGTGTGCCAGGCTCTCTCCTGATCCCTCTCTATCCATCTTCAACATTGTCTCTCTCTCTCTACTGTCTCTGTTTGGTCCCCTTTCATTCCCACAGTTGCCCTTCCTCTCACATTCTCTCTGTCTGGGTAACCCTCTCCGTGTCTCTTGCTCAGTCTCTTCCTCTTTATCTGGGCCATTCTCTGATCTTGGTCTCTAATCTCTGTCTTTTGATCACTGGGTCTCCTTGACCCACGAGTCGGGGTATGGAGGTGATGATAGCAGAACTAGGGAAAGGACATTGTGAGACATAACAACTAATAGTGAGAGTTTTATTCTTCACAAAAGGGAGGGAGAGCCTCTCTCTCTCCCTCCCCCGCCCCCCAATCTGGGTCTCTCAGTCTGTGTGCCTCTTTGACTCTGTGTTTCTGCTCTTATTTAGTATGTGTTCCTTTCTAACTGTCTCTCTTAGTCCGTGGGTCCCTCTCTTTCTCTCGCACTGTCTCTCTGTCTCTGGTCTTAACTAGTGTCTCTTTTCCTCTCTTGACCTCTCTCTCAGACCTGGGCCTGGCTCAATTTCAGCTTGTCTCACATATTCTCTCTGGGGCACCCAGGCCTTCCTTGCCATGCGACCTGTCAGTGTCTGGCAGTGGAGCCTGTGGGGGCTGCTGCAGTGCCTGCTGTGCAGCTCGTGCCTGGGATCTCCATCCCCATCCACGGCCCCTGAGAAGAGGGCTGGGAGCCAGGGGCTACGGTTCCGGCTGGCCGGCTTCCCCAGGAAGCCCTTCGAGGGCCGCGTGGAGATCCAGCGGGCTGGCGAATGGGGCACCATCTGCGATGACGACTTCACACTGCAGGCTGCCCATGTCCTATGCCGGGAGCTGGGCTTCACAGAGGCCACAGGCTGGACCCACAGTGCCAAATACGGCCCTGGAACAGGTGAGCAATGCTCCAGGCACAGCCTAGGTATTGCCAAAGTGCAACCTAAATGTAGGGAGAGGGAACACCAGGATGGCACAGCCATAGGGACACAGAACACCAGGAAAAGCCAGTGTCAAGTACACCCATGGGGGACAAACCAACCAGCAGTCAGTTCTCAGAGCTGTGTGAACTTAGGCTGGTCAGTGCCTTCTCTGAGCCTCAGATGCCCCATGTGCAAAATGACTAGGTGAACTCTAAGTTCCTTTCTGCTGCAAAAGTATGATTCTACAAAGCCACGTGCAAAGACAGCGCTGACACAGGTGAGCCCTGTATGATTAAAGTACAACTGGTTTCATGGGAAGCTGAAAGCAGGTAAATGATGTCTGGATGTCCCAAAGCCAGAAGGAATCACAGATACTGCAGCCAACAAAATCAGATTATAGACCAGAGCTGAAACCAAGAAGCTGGAATTTACCAAAGACAAGTATAAACTCTAGGACAAGTATGAATGTGGGTAGTAGGGGATTAGGAACAATTCTGAGACCTGGGGGTGCTTACACTGTATGAGCTCACAGTGAGATTGATAGACAGAAACTGGTGCAGTCTGCAGCTAATCCCCCAGTTTCCACTAGCTAGATCACTTCTGGAATGAAGTGTCAATTTAGATGCCACATTTCCAGAGAGACAGTAGAAAATGGAAGTACTGGGAATTCCCTGGTGGTCCAGGATTAGGACTCCGTGCTTTCACTGCCAAGGGTGCAGGTTCAATCCCTGGTCAGGGAACTAAGATCCTAAAAATGGAAGTATATTCAGAGGAGAGCTGGCCAGATGTGAAAGATTGGAAGCCAATTTTCAAGGAAAAGCTGAAGAAACCAGGGATATTTGGTATGAAATGAAAAAGCTTTGGATAATAATTACATGATGATTGTCTTCAAATGGCTGAGGGATTTTTCTGGATGGCATCAAAGGACTGAATCAGACCTGGAGGGGGGGAAGTCATTAAAGAGTCTCAAGGACTTTGTGATGGTTCCAACAGCCTGCTCGGGCAGGAGGTAGGTATCCCAGCAGAAGCTGGGTAAGTCCTGTCAGGATATGCATGAGGGGTCCCTGCACATTAGCTGGGGCCACCCAATTCTGAGAGAAAGTCGGTGATATTCATTTCAGTTTGGTCCAGGCAGAGAGAAGAACGCAGGGCAACGTGGCAACGCAGATGGGGGGCACATGGGAAAATGTAAGGCTGAGGTGAAAGGATTTTACATTTCCAAATCTCACAAATGGCTCAAATCCCTAAGTCCCCATGTATTGGCTGTGGTCTTAGTCAAGTTACTTAACTCCTCAGAGCTCCAGTTTCTTTAAACAAAGTGGCAGCTCTGTTCTAAGGATGCTCACATACGTACATACCTTGGCAGATTGCCTCACATACAGTAGGTACTTGATTAATTGTAGCTGTCATTGAATGGGTAAGGACTGATCAGAACTTAAGTGTTGACTCTTGGTTTTTTTTATTCACTCTACCAAATTCTTGGGTATCCCCAGATCACTATCAACCCTCCATCAATCCCATGCTCTCTTTCGTATTCCTTTCCAGGGTCCCCTGTCCCTTCCCCACTCATTACCTTACCAGGTATGAGGCTTCCATGCTCATTCTCACCAACATCCCCAGACTACCTCTCCAAGCCCCTCTGTCCCCTTATCTCCCGCCCCTCCACAGGCCGCATCTGGCTGGACAACCTGAGCTGCAGTGGGACTGAGGAGAGTGTGACTGAATGTGCCTCCCGGGGCTGGGGGAACAGTGACTGTACCCACGATGAGGATGCCGGGGTCATCTGCAAGGACGAGCGCCTCCCCGGCTTCTCGGATTCCAATGTCATTGAGGTCTGTAGTTCATAGACACACACACACACTCACACACACACACCACCCAGGGTGGAGAGACACAGAGGGCTGTGGAGTGGTTATATGCGCAGATACTAGAAGGTAGAGGATCCTATATGCCCAAGGGGATAATTTGGGTTGGTGGGGGACTTGGGGGGGGCACAAAATGATAGGGCTCCGAGACACTGTATAGTCTAGCTTTGTTTTAGCATTAGCATTCAAGTTACTAAGCCTGGCATGAGCCTCTCCAGCTTCATCCCTGGTCCTCAGGGCACTGTGCTCTCCTTCACCTCGGATGTTCCTCCTCTCCTGGGACATCTCCCTTCTTACTTTCTCCTCCTCCTTCAATACCACTTCCTCTGTGAAGTGCTCCCTCAGGCTCCAGGCAGAGTTAGATGCTCCTTCCCCAGCTTCTTCTGGACCCTTAGTCATTTCTCAGAGCATAGCATGTCCTTGCACACTCATGGCTGCAGGAGAGTCAACACACCCACACACCCCAGGAGAGTCAACACACCCACACACCTCCTAGAGAGCAGGCCTGCCTCTCAGCCCTGTCTCGCCATTGGGTTTACAGCAAGCACACTCAATCAGGGTTCCTTGAGGGTAGCCGGACATATGAAATGTGTCACTGGGATTCCTTCCTCTACTTGTGGTCCCATCCCCAGGTAGAGCATCACCTGCAAGTGGAGGAGGTACGACTTCGACCAGCCGTTGAGCGGGGCAGGCGGCCCTTGCCCGTGACTGAGGGACTGGTTGAAGTCAGGCTTCCAGACGGCTGGTCGCAAGTGTGTGACAAAGGATGGAGCGCCCATAACAGTCACGTGGTCTGCGGGATGCTGGGCTTCCCTAGCGAAAAGAGGGTCAACGTGGCCTTCTACAGGTGAAGGGACGAGGGCGCTTGTTAAGGAATGGTGTTGAGAGACCTCCGAGGGGGCTGGGGCACTGGGGGAACCTGGGCTCCGGAAGAGTGGGGAAATGTGGAGGCCTCTGCTAAACAGGAGAGTTGAGAAATCTTGCGGGACCATGAAGCGGTCCCCGAGGCGAGTCTGCCACGGGACCGGCGAGGCTCGAGCTCTCTAGCGGCCCGAGCCGGCGCGGGGTGAGCGGCGGCTGTGGCGTCGGTGCCCGTGACGCCATCGGTCGCCAGGCGGCGTCTCCGCGACCCGGGGCGAGCGCCGGGTCTCGCGAGTCATGCCCAGCGGCCCGCAGGCCCGCGGGCGGTCGCGGTTAAGGTGCCGGCGCTGGCGCGGCCCAGGAGCCCGCGGGTCGAGTTAGGGGGGTGGGGGCGCAGCCATGCCCTGCAGAGGCGGGACTGGGGCGGGGCCGGACGCCGGGAGTCTGAAGGTGACAGGCCCGGAGCATCCCCGGGGCGGTGGGTCCCCGCCAGAGCGCCGATCCCTGAAGGCCGGAGGGCGCCGGGAGGGGCTTGGCCCCTCCCTGCGTCCAGGCGGCCCACGAGGCGTCTGTGAGCGCGCGATCCCTCAGGACTCGTAGGCAGGTTTTCCAGAATATGCTTCGGCCCAGAAGCCCGGCCCTCTTCACCTGCTCTGGAGCCCTGGTGTACGCGCCGGCCTCTGGGAAACGGATCACACTGGTGACCGGCTCTGTGCTTAACAGCGTCTCGCTTCCCTGGAGCATCTAATTTGGCATTTTGAGAAATTGAGAAATTTCTCTGTAATTTAAATGATTGTTTTCTTCATCTCTTTCTTAGATCGGTTTTGCAGGAAGACCTCTTAACATCTGGGTGACCTTCCACTAGGCACACTGCTTCAGATGTGGTCTGATCAGGGCAGGGTACAGCGGAAATGCTTCTAATTAAAGCACGTGTAGATTTTGCATTGCCTTTCTGTTGAGGCAGCATCCCACTGTGCATATTGACCCTGTAATCACCTAAATTGGGTCTTCTCTCATCCCTGATACTGATAGAGCAGCCTAAATCTGTTGAGTTTACCCTATTAGTTTATACATCATTTAAAAACCATTAAAAAGCCATGATGATCCCATGAGATTATCTTGAATCTTGACATTATTTTCCGCTTGTCATCCCTTCCTGCCTCCTCTGTTCAATAGATATGATAGCTCTGCTTCCTGACTTCATCAAAGTGACTGTTAAAATTGTTGAAATCTTTAAAACCAAAGTCTAACTCTTCTTATGAATCCTCCAGATTTACAGCAAACCTTTAATCATTAGTTGTAAAATGTTTTTTCAGCCAGTTGGGAACAAACTGAACACTACAATGATGTAGCCAACATTATACCATCTTATCTATAATGAAATCATGGGAGATTTTATTAGTCTTTGCTAAAATCCAGCTATACTATGTTCACAGCCGTTCTGCAGCCTTCCGATTTAGTAATCTTACTAAGAAAGGAAATCATGGTGGTTTGACTGGGCTAGTTTTTACTGAAATCCTTTTAGATTTCTAAGGATCACCATATTTTTTCCTCAGTGCTCACAAACTTTCTATTTAATAACTTATTCTAGAATATTAATTATCTGTAGATTGAAGAATCCTCTTCCTTCTTTTCAAAAATCAGTACATTATCCAACCTCCAGTCTTTTCCATACTTGCTCACATTTTCTTTGCCTTGGCTCTGAAACACATCTTTGAGCCCCAAGGAATACACTTTATCTGGCATAGAGACTCATATGGTTTAAAACATCTATGTGCTGTGCTCCTTTGTTATTATATACCTTGGGGCTCTATTTCTTTCCCTGTGCTTGTTCTTTACCTTTCCTAATCCAAACACCAGGTTCTGAAAGATGAGTACGATTTAAATAGCAGGCATTTCAGGTGAAGAGGGTAGCATGAACAAAAGTGTAGAGAGTCATTCATTCAACATTTATTTATTGAGTGCCTACTGTGTGCCAGGGACTGTTGTAGATACTAGGGATTCAATAATGAACAAAACAGACAAAAATCCCTGATCTCATGGACTAGGGAAGTACCAGAAAACAAGTAAAATTACAAAATGTAAGGATGGCAAAGGGCATAATAGATAAAAATAAAGCAGGGAAAGGGTTAGGAAGTGGGACTGGGATTGCAGTTTTAAATAGGTCAGAGGAGGCATCATTTGAGAAAATATTTAAAGGAGGCGAAGGCACAAGCTATGCAAAAATCTAGATGAGCATCTCCAGGAAGAGGCATCATAAATGAGGAGATCCTGGGGAGTGTGGTGGTGTGTATCACGATGTGGGGGATGGGGGATTCTTGTCATGCTCCAGGAGACCCCTGGGGCTGGAGCTGAGTGAACAAGGGAGAAAATGATAGGACATGTGATGCAGGAGG
>NW_006786770.1:805454-823391 GCF_000442215.2 Lipotes vexillifer | reverse complement strand
GGAAAGAATGGGGAGCCAGATCATGTAGGGCCATTTGAGAGTCTTTGGTTTTTACTCTGTGTGAGATAAGGTTTTGGGCAGAGGTGTGACATCTGACTTCCACTTTTTATGTATTATTTGGGCTGCTTTGTTAAGAATAGACTGTAAGGGATGTGGCAGAATCAAGCATCAGGGAGATAAGGCAAAGATAAGGCAAAGTGCAAAGAGGGGACTACCCTGGCAGTCCAGTGGTTAAGACTCTATGCTCCCAATGCAGGGGGTACGGGTTCGATCCCTGGTCAGGAAACTAAGATCCCGCGTGCTGCATGGCTTGGTGCGGCATGGCCAAACAAACAACAACAACAACAACAAAATGCAGGGCTTCCCTGGTGGCACAGTTGTTGAGAGTCCGCCTGCCGATGCAGGGGACGCAAGTTTGTTTCCCGGTCCGGGAAGATCCCACATGACGCGGACCGGCTGGGCCCGTGAGCCATGGCCGCTGAGCCTGCGCGTCCGGAGCCTGTGCTCCGCAACGGGAGAGGCCGCAACAGTGAGAGGCCCACATACCCCCCCCCAAAAAAAAATGCAAACGGAGGTGAGGTAGAAAGAAAAGCAGGTGAGTGTGGAGGCCTAGAAGCCAAGTAAAGTGCTTCAAGGAAGAGTGATCAAGTGTGTCAGTGCTGCTGATGGGTCTAAAAACATGAGGACTGAGAAATGAATACTGGATTTAGCAACATGGAAGTTATTGCTGACCCTGACAAAGATGAAAATGAATAGGATATTTTGAAAGACAGTTGACAAGAGTAGAAGATTTATACTGAGAAATAGTGGAAGAAAGATCTGAATGGATAGAGTAAGGCTAGAAAATGGAACACTTTTAATGCCAGATTGGGGAGTTTTACCTTTATCTTATGGAAAATTAAAAAATAAAAGTACTTGTATGGGACAGTGATAAAATAAGGCCAATGTTTTTAAAAGTTTGATAGTAGTGAAGTGGAAGAGGAAGTTCTAGATGCAGTAAGATTAGTCAGGAGTTATAAAAATGAAGCTGATCAGGAGGATGACAACGAGGAGAGAGGGGAACGACTGAGTAGGATGACTGATAGAATGTAGAAAATAAGAGAAGAAAGAACTAAAATGATACTGAAGCTGCTCAAGAGAAGGATGGTATCCATCAGGCATCTCTGGGCTTCAAGTGACTATGAACTAACTTTAGACGTGGGCCATCCCGGGGAATTTTGAGGCCCAGGAATTGTCCCCACGTATATACAGCCTCAAGTAAGTTTCAGAAATCAGGAATATTTGTGTATATATTGGGATCTCTTACTGAGTCTGGGATATGAAGGCTGGAGAAGGAAATATACTTAGTACAGTGTTCATTCTTAGTGGGGAAAGAGATTACAGGGGTCCTGGGAGATTCTGTGATGAGGATATGGTATAGATACTCCTTCACAGGTCAAGTCGGACAGAGGGAGAAACCTCGTAGATAATACAATTATAAAGGCTAGGCAAGATAGTTATAAACAACTCTACCTTCCTTAGAGAAAGAAGATGCTAGCTTTTAGAGGAAGTCAGTAAGATTTAGAGAATAAGAAAATCAGAATGTGATATATTTATCATTTTTAAACTTGGTTTGGTAGTTCTACCCTAGAACATGTGAAAATTGTAGAATCTTAGAAGAGGAAAACAATGTACAGATAATTGAACCATTTACTGCCCTTTTTCAGGCAAAGAAGTTGAGGTTCTAAGAGCTTAAGTGCTGTTTAAGAAGTCACTCTTCTAGTTCATTTCAGTTTGATAGATATTTATTGAACTCCTACTATTTGTCAAGCACTGTGCAAGGTGCTCAGAATACAGAGGTGATGAGAGAGTTGGTTAGGCACCAAATCATAGAAGACCTTATAGGCTATGTTAAGGATTTGGATCTTTATGATAAAAGTAATGGAAAATCATTGAAGTTTTTTAATGAGGAGGGCTGTGAGAGGACATGATCAGGTTTGTGGCTCCGAGAGATTACTTTGACTGCATTTCTGAGAATGGTTTAGAGAAGAGCAAGAGCAAATGGATTAGAGAGTTGTTTAGGACAGAACATTGACAGGACTTCGTTACGGATTGAAGAGAGAAGAGTCAAGGTTGACTCCTAGGTTTCTGTTGTAGATTTTGCTGGAAGAATTATGTTTATTTTTTAGACCCACATTAAATTTTAGATAACTTTGAGATATCTAAGTAGGAACATCAAGAAGGCAATGGAATATACAAGGTTAGGTGTGAACGAGAACATATAAAGAGAGGATGTGGAGTGAGAAGAATGCCTTAGAGCTCTAAAAATTTAAATGACCATATAGAGGAGGAGCCTGCAAAGAAGACCAAGAAAGAGCAACCAGAATTAGGACTGGAACAAGGCCAGTAGTGTTGTGACAGCCAAGGAGGGAAAGAGAGAACAGCCGTGTCAGATGCTACCGAGAGTCTATTGGATGAAGACTAAAAACGAGAGTCTATGGGATGAAGACTAAAAAAGAAGAAAAAAAATCTTCTGGATTTATTATCGCAGAGTGATGGGGGGGGGGGGGGGGTGGAAACCAGAAAGGGGTGGGTTAAGGAGTGAGTGGGAGGAAAGATGATGAGTGTTGACAACCACTGAAAAGTTTTTCTATGAAGAGGGAGAAAGATGTGGGGTGGAGGGTGTGTGTGTATGTGTGCGTGTGTGTACGTGAGAGAGAGAGAGAGAGAGCTGAACATGTTTAAAAGGATTCGATTGAGAAGGAGAGGTTATGTGCAACTTCTCAGTTGAGAAGGAGAGAAAGGAACATAGGGGAAGGAATTCAGAAACGTTTGGGGGCAGTGGCCTTAGAGAAGAGAGACAGTTGGAATGAGAAAAGGATGTGCAGATGCAGGTAGCTTTTTATGTTTGATGGTTGAAGGAACAAATGATAGGGAAAACAAGCACATTTGTGAATGAAGAAATATCAATCAAGACAAATATCAGTACTGGTCCTAAACAAGTACCAGGTCCTTAATGTAACCTGTATTTGCCTTATAATGTATATTATTATATACACCATATAATATATAATATAAAGACCTTATATAGTCCTTAAATAACTTAGAGAAGAAGTACTTCTAAATTACTAGGTAATACTACATTTTTCTGAATACAATGCTGGAGATCAGAATGATCTCTCTGGGTTACTGATGAAAGAAAGTGCCAAGTATATTTCATTTCAGACATGCTTGAGAAAAACACATCTAGAGAAAAAGTTTCACGCTATACATATATGATGAAAGGTTCTAAACTCTTAGTAGCGTCTCAGGAAAGGGACCCGAGAGTTATTGTAGACTCTTTGCTAGGAATGTTGGACATATTGAACGTTTTGGCAAAAAGACCAACTAAGTACATCCTCAGTAAGAAGCCAGGGCAGGAGGTACCAAGCAGATTCAGCCCTGTTAAAATCTATTTATTAAAATCCTAGCACATCTGCACATAGTATACCACATCCAAAGATGACTCCTCAAGAGAAACAGCAGAGCAGGAACATGTTCAAAGAGATGATAACTAAGAGGATAACAGGGAATTCCATAAATTTTGTAAGGACAGACAAGACCTGCATTCATTATACATAGTTGGACAGGACAAAGGGGGCAAAGTGAAAGTCTTTGAAATCAAAGGGAGAATGAGTGGAGAAACAGACCTAGTTTCCATGCATTAGACTTAAGGCAACTTCTTGAAGAATAAAATAGGTCAAATATTTAGGCCAATTAAGAAGAAATAAGGTTTTAGAACTTAATCCCTGGAAGTAAGTTTGGGAAATGAGCTCAGTTTGTGAATGACTAAAGCATATGGGATTTAACTAAAGCAGGAAGGGTTCTGTCATCCTAAGCAGCCTGGCCTTATGATCCCCAGTCAGACCAAGGTAATGTCCCTTACTATCCAGCCTTGGTCCTTGGTCCTGGTTCACTGGCCTCAGGCCTGGACATGCCAGAAGCCAGAGAGCATCCAAGAAAAAAATACGTAGCCTCTCTAGGTGTGACCAGGCCAGTTCTCTCTCCTTGCCTAGTCAGTCTGGCGATCCTAACAATCCTAACACCCTTCTACTTACACCCGTTCCCCTAGCCCTCCCCCCAGGTTTAGATCAGCCCTAATATCAACCCAAGAGTCCTTATTCCCTATCTGCCTTAACCTAATTTCTGTGGGTCCTGGTATAGGGTCTTTATCAGCCCCAAGTCCATGTCCTTCACTGCTGCTCACCTGTCTGGTTATGTGCTTATGAGGCCAAACAGCTGTGAAGGGTTGAACTTTGGAGGTATCTGATGTTATAAGATCCTGCCACCAGGAGCCCTCTAACTGTTGGAAAAGAAATCTTGCCCCTGGTCCCAGTTGCACTAGCTTTTCCCACTTAATTCTAGACTGATCCTGACTCTGCTGTTGTCTTATCCTCACAGAAAGTTGAGGAAGCGAGCGGCCAAAGCCTCGGCCCGACGCTCCAAGCCCCTTGGAAGGTAATGGGGCAAGAGCCCCGGCACCTCCTGCTCATCCCTGTGACCCCAGGAGGTGGGTGGATGGAAGGCATCCTATCCATGTCCATCCCAGAACCCAAGCTGATGAATCAGGGATATGACTGGAAAATGGCCATTCCAGGGGGGAGGGGAGGGGAGGCAGGCATGGGGATGGGTAAGCTTTGATCTCAGGAAGCACAGGGAGGAAATAATGCAGGAATGGCTGAGGAAAAGCCTCTGCATCTTTATACTTCCCCCAAATAGCTTGGACTCCAGCCTCAGCCACCTACATGCTTCCTCCCCTGCCCCAACTCCTAACTTCCCTTAATTCATCTGCATTCCCATTCTCTCTTCTCCCTTTACCATTCCTCTTAGCTCCTCTCCCCTCACCACCTGGATTGACATAACTAGTTTTCTCATAACTGTTGCTGAATCCAGAGAGCAGCATGTATTCCACAATAGTTAAGTGGTATGCAGCAGTATATGTGGAAAATCTGACTGCCTTTGCTTTGCCCCTCCCCATACTCTGCATGAAGGATC
Organism: Lipotes vexillifer; assembly: GCF_000442215.2. Taxonomy (NCBI): domain Eukaryota; kingdom Metazoa; phylum Chordata; class Mammalia; order Artiodactyla; family Lipotidae; genus Lipotes; species Lipotes vexillifer. The sequence goes on along the minus strand of NW_006786770.1, from coordinate 818,378 downwards.
CTTCCTAGAAACAGAAAATAATAATAATAACCCTTTACTTTTCCCTGGTAACGTACCTGCCCACTACCTCCACTAACTTCTTTCTCCTTTTTTCAGACCAATCATCAAGCTTAAAGCCAAACTCAAACCCCGAGTGGGCAGGGGGCCAATCAAGAGGTAAATAAAGTTCAGGCTAAGTGGAGAGGAGAGGGAGTGCCGAGTGACGAGTCAGGGGCGTCGGGCTGTGGTCAGGAAGGGGTCCAAGAGAAGCCTCCACCAAGAGGTGGAAGAGCAGCAGCAACTGTTACAAGCCACCTTCCAGATGAGTCACCGAAATGTAAAGTAAGACTGGCCCTTATGTGGTTCTCTGAGGAATTATGCTTGTCACAGGATTTTTGAAGGTCTCAGTAGAAGTTCATCCACTGACTACCCTTGTTCCACATGCTTATTTATCTTCCCCCAGCAGATTTTAGTAGATACTCTGGCACTCCTGTCCTTCAGATGCCATGCTTGCCTCTCCCCCAAGAAGTTAAGTTTGCCTAAGGGATCAGTGTTCCCATCCTACCTTTATTTAATTGTTAAAAATAAGTGCTACCAGCTTGGAAGTGAGACTGAGGATCCCCTCTGGAAACTTTATCAGGGATGGAGTCATATGAAAGTCCTGATCTCTGGCCCAGTTTACGCAATTAGGCTCCCAGTTCCATCATTTTCCTCCTGGGTTCCTTCAGAACCCCAGGGAATGGAAAGCTTCCAATCCCGATGATTGTGTCTCACTTGGTTTGTAAAGGCAATTTGTGCATGAAAAGTCTGATAGCTTCTTCAGCAGTAGTTGAGGTACAGAGAATGCATCCCTTTCTATTGTTTCCTCCTCTCTTCACAGCATTCTGAGATCACCCAGTGGCCCCTGGTACCCCTCATTCCCCAGCTCCTCCCTCTGGTGCCTTCAAAGGGGCTTGGAATTTGGGGGTGTTCTTGTAGTGCCCTTCCAGCTTAGGGTCATCTTGCCCAACATGGCCATACTCTGGCCTGGACTGACCCCCACATTAAAATGCACACTGGTGTTTTTATTTTGTTAGTTATGGGGGAAAAAGGAGGAGAGAGTTTAGAAGAGAGATGTCTTTTTCCTCTGATGGCCTCTTTGACTTTTATTTTCAGCCAGACAGGACTTTGGGAGAATACCTGGTCTCTTTGAATCCACTTATCTTGAGCTCGCAAAAGTATTCTGTAAAGTCTCCAGGCTTCCTTTGTCTGATTTGTTTATAACTTGTCCATCTCTCTGTGTCTTCCCAGCCAATGGCTTCAAATCGTCATATTCCTTCCTTCCTCTGACGTCAAGTAATGGAGCACATTACTGCAATAATTCACTGCCAAACCAGCCTCACAGGCCCACTCCACCAACACCAGGCCTCATCTGGTTCCTTTCCTCTCTGGGTTCAAACCAGCTGTTCTGGGAAGAAAGTACTTCTCTCATCACATGGCTCACTGCAGTATCTCATTCCGTTGGTGTCGATAAGCAAGTCTCCTCATTCTCTCTAGCATCTCTCTGCTGTGTTTCCAAGTTTTAACATCTCTAATTTAGTCCCATTTTCCCACTTGAGTGGCTATGGAACATTCTTTCTGTTTTAAACTGCAGAAGCATGGACAACCTCATTAAAGACTCATACAGTTCAGCTCAGGTCTGGGGATATCTTCACCCTTCTGTTGTTCATATTCACTCTCCTTCTCTGGTCACATGGCCCCTCTTTGTCTGTCTGGCATTTGTACATCTTCGTTCCTGTATATACCAGCTCCAGTCTTTCCTGTGTTCACCATCTGGTCTGTTCTTCCATAACTGCCCATGATCCTCTGGCCTGGAAACCCCTCTGGCCTCTAAGAAGCCATGTAGACCCAAGACTTACTCACTCCTTTGCATCCTGACTCATTTAGTTATTTCAGTCACAATGTAATAGAAGGATCTGCTCACTCTGGCTATTCAGGCTTCCTGTTTGTGTTAGCTACTCCCTCCTACCCATCTCTTCCAGCTGGGCAGTCCTGGCTTCCTGTTGTCTTTACACAGTAGCGTCAGCCTCAGCCTCCATTAGGGCCAGCACCCTGAAACCATACAGAACAAGGTTTCTGTCAGGCAAGTCAAGACGAGCCTTCCTTCCCATAGGGTTCTTCTGCTGCAGAAGGTCCCCAAGGACCAGCCCCCGTCCAGGTAATCTAGGCTCTTTCGGCCTAGAAACTCGCCATTACCTTTGTCTCTTTGTCTCTGTGTTTTTGCGGAGAAGAGGGGAAGAAGAAGGGCTAAAGTGGTCATGGGTGGAGGCACGGAGTGGGAGGAGGGATGTGGGCAAAGAGGCAGGAGCACTGCTTTACCCTACTGCTCCCACTCCTGTCCCCCCAGGCTGCTGGCCCAGCGGCAGCAACACTCCTTTGGTCTGCGTGGGGTGGCGTGCGTGGGCACGGAGGCCCACCTCTCTCTCTGCTCCTTGGAGTTCTATCGTGCCAATGACACCACCAGGTGCCCTGGGGGGGGCCCTGCGGTGGTGAGCTGTGTGCCAAGCCCTCTCTACGCAGCGTCCAGTGGCCAGAAGAAGCAACAGTCAAAGCCTCAGGGGGAGGTGTGTGAGACAGTGACTATGACCTTCCCCACCCCAGGTGGAGAACCCCCTAGCCTGGCCACCCCCTGATTAAGCACAGCCTTGACCTTTGAGGACAGAGAGGAACCTCCTACCGCCCATGCTCCCTCCCACCAGAATCTCATTCATCTCCCAGGTCTACTCAGCCCTCTCTGTGCTGATGTTTCCATTCACTGCTGGGCACCTCTCTCTCCTTTACAGGCCCGAGTGCGATTAAAGGGTGGAGCCCACCCAGGAGAGGGCCGGGTAGAAGTCCTAAAGGCTGGCACGTGGGGCACAGTCTGTGACCGCAAGTGGGACCTGCAGGCAGCCAGCGTGGTGTGTCGGGAGCTGGGCTTCGGGAGTGCTCGAGAGGCTCTGAGCGGTGCCCGCATGGGGCAGGGTGAGGGGGGTGCAGGTGGGAGGGAAAGGGAAGGAGTAGGTACACACTCCTAGGGGAGGGTACATTCCTTAGGAAGGAGACCCCTGGACAGATAGTGAAGTTAGAACCTCCTGATCTTTGACCTCTGACCTTAGGCATGGGTGCCATCCATTTGAGTGAAGTTCGATGCTCTGGCCAGGAACCCTCCCTCTGGAAGTGCCCCCACAGGAACATCACAGCTGAGGACTGTTCCCATAGCCAAGATGCTGGAGTCCGATGCAACCTGCCCTACACTGGGGTAGAGACCAAGGTCAGTCATTCTTTCCACCTTGATTCAGGTATCTCACATCCTATCCAGTTCTGGTCATGATCTGCAGTCTGATGCCCACTGCCCCATGCCCCTGCCATCCTGCAGCTCCCACCTGATGCCACCACTTGCTAGCCCTTTAAGTGCCTCTGAATCACCATTCAGCCATAGGCCTGCTACAGACTCCCACTACTCCACCCCCAAAAGCTTCCCCAGTACTTCCATTGTGTCACTACAGATCCGACTCAGTGGGGGCCGCAGCCGACATGAAGGGCGAGTCGAGGTGCTAACAGGAGGACCTGGGTCCCTTCGCTGGGGCCTCATCTGTGGGGATGACTGGGGGACACTGGAGGCCATGGTTGCCTGCAGGCAACTCGGACTGGGCTATGCCAACCATGGCCTGCAGGTGAGTGGGGAGGAGGAGAGAGGAACCAAGGCTATTGCCTCCAAAGGCTGTGTTTGGGGCAGAGGACTGTCAAAATGAGTCCCTTGGCCTGGGAGGCTGGATGGTGGCTTCACAAAAACACTTCTGTATATCCCCAGGAGACCTGGTACTGGGACTCAGGGAATATAACAGAGGTGGTGATGAGTGGAGTGCACTGCACAGGGACTGAGCTGTCCCTGGACCAATGTGCTAATCATGGCACCCATGTCGCCTGCAAGAGGACAGGAAGCCATTTCACTGCTGGAGTCATTTGTTCTGAGAGTGAGTGAAGGGTCAGGTGACTCAAGCCAGGGAAGGGAGGCTGTGGGCCACCCCTTTGCAGGGAGAGAGCTGCAATCTGGAGGGGTCCGCCTTCCCTGCAGAAAACCAGTCTCACCCAACTTTCTGGGGGTGGGGGGAAGGGGATGCGGGGCAGGGGGTGGGGGTGAGAATGGACGCACTCCCATCTGTCCCTGCCCCTCAGCAGTGAGTTCTAACCCTCTCCTTCCTTCCTTGGTGCAGCAGCGTCAGATCTGCTGCTGCACTCAGCACTGGTGCAGGAGACCGCATACATTGAGGACAGGCCTCTGCACATGTTGTACTGTGCTGCTGAAGAGAACTGCCTGGCTAGCTCGGCCCGCTCAGCCAACTGGCCTTACGGCCACCGGCGTCTGCTCCGATTCTCCTCCCAGATCCACAACCTGGGACGCGCTGACTTCAGGCCCAAGGCTGGGCGCCACTCCTGGGTGTGGCATGAGTGTCATGGGTGAGAGGGTCAAGTAGAAGGGCAAGGCCACTGGGGACGGGGCAAGCCTGCTGTGGGCAGGGAAGGAAACAGGGGTTCCATTGTCCCCACAGGCATTATCACAGTATGGACATCTTCACTCACTATGATATCCTGACCCCCAACGGCACCAAGGTGGCTGAGGGCCACAAAGCTAGTTTCTGTCTAGAAGACACCGAGTGTCAGGAGGGTGAGTTGGGGCCTAGAGCAGACTACAGTTTCCTCATCCCCACAGCCTTGCCTCACACTGACATATGCTTCTCTCTTCAGATGTCTCCAAGAGGTATGAGTGTGCCAACTTTGGAGAGCAGGGCATTACTGTGGGTTGCTGGGATCTCTACCGGCATGACATCGACTGTCAATGGATTGACATCACAGATGTGAAGCCAGGAAACTACATTCTGCAGGTGCCTGGGATCTAAGATTTCCAGCTATTGAGTGGGAGGAGTGTTTATTAAAGACACATTTGGATTTGAGAACTGCAGCTGGTTAAGCTGGCATTTTCCCACTCACAGGTGGTCATCAACCCCAATTTTGAAGTAGCAGAAAGTGACTTCACCAACAATGCAATGAAATGTAACTGCAAATATGATGGACATCGCATCTGGGTGCACAACTGCCACATTGGTATTTGGTGGGAAGAGAAGCCAGAAAGGCTGGGGGATGGGAGGGAAAGGCCTTCATTCTCTTCTCCCTAGGTTGTTTCTATGTCTTCCCACCCACTTCCATACTTTCCAGTCTCCCCACTTCTACCCACCCTTCCCCACAACGGGTCTATCTTCCTGCCCAAACCACCTGTTCACCTTGCAGGTGATGCCTTCAGTGAAGAGGCCAACAGGAGGTTTGAACGCTACCCTGGCCAGACCAGCAACCAGATCATCTAAGGTGCCACCACCCTCCTCTGCAGACCACAACTGGCCCCCAATGGCAGGGGTCTGAGGCTGCCATTACCTCAGGAGCTTACCAAGGAATCCTTGACGTCAGCAGGCCCACAGCACTCATCCACTGTGCACTGTGGGTGTAGAGCTGTCAAGCAGAAGTTCCTGCCCTCCTTTTACGCCAGCTGTCTGGATCTGTGGCCAGGCATGGGAAATTTTGCTCCCAGGCCCAGCACCAAACCAAGCATGCCACAAAGAGGCGCACCTGATTGACTGCCCAGAAAAACAGACAGCAGCAGCTCGTTTTCTTAAATAGGGAGGTCAGAACGGTCAACTCCAATATCTCCTCTCAGTTCAGGGAGATACGGCTTTACCTCTAGCCTTTTTGTGGTGGGGCGGGGGGCGGGGGGGGTGGGGAGAGAGCAGTGCACCACCCTTCCCCTCATTTTTGAGTATAACATGTTGCTAGGTATAATTTTATTTTATATAAAAAGTGTTTTTGTGATTCCTCAGGGCCCAGGGATTGGTGCTGGTAGTTGGAGGGACCTGCCCCCAACTGGTTCATTTAATCCTCCATCCAGGTGCCATAAGAACCCAAGCCAGGAAAGCAAGGTAGAAATCAGAGCAGGAGCCTCCTACTCTTGCTGATCCATTCATTCTGTGACTTCAGGGGTCACATATAAGGTCAATGTTTCTGGTCCCCGCCGGATCCGCACTGCCAGCTGGGATTGGGTTCGAACAGCTTCATAAATATCTTCAGCATTTTGTACCAGCCGCTCCCCAATGGCCAAGATCACATCACCAGGCCGTAGACCAGCCCTATGGCAAAAAGTGGACAGAGAGGTAAAGGAGGGAATAGATGGCCCAGTTCAAGGGCACATAAACACCTCACCCGTCTCCACCTCCCAGTGCAATCTCTCCCTCACCGGTGTGCAGGGGAGTCCAGGATGACTTTATGGATGAGCACACCATGCTGAACATCAGGAAAGCTTGGTTCTCGAAGCTGTAGTTCAGCAAGGATGCTGAAAGGACACAGATCACTTTGTAAACCACACGACGGCACTCTCCCAATTCTGGGTTCCCCTCAAATCTCTCATCAGCACACTGATAAGTTATGGATAGGGCATGCACTAGATCCTCTTGAGACAAAAACAATTCACTTTCTGCCTTCTAGCAGTTAGGAAGTGGGACATGTATATAAAAGGTAACTAATTCCAAATGACACAGTATTAAATCAATAGCACTAATGTCATTCTAAAATCCTAAGAGAAGCTATAAGGAGGTGGTATAACTTTAGCTGAACCTAGAAGGATCGGTCTGATATTTATATAAAGTGAGAACAACATAAACAAAAACATGGGATTAGGAAATCAAGTTGGACGGAACAGAATATACCCATAGGGAAGCCATGTCTGGAAGGTTGAGTTGAAGACATGGAAAATGGCCCCTAAACACCAGGCTAATGGATTGGAGGTTGTAAATCAAAGCAATAACAGGATGAAATCAATCAGGTGGGAGGTATGCAAAGTGGAATGGGGTGAGAAAATCAAGATAATGAGAGAGGACAGCTCTTCTGATAGTTCCAAGTATGAGTAAACTCATCTTAGATAAAGACAGAACTGAGAATGAAGCTCAACAGAAGTGCCAGGTGCCCACCACTGGTTACACTGATGGCCCTAACCCCTATAGCTCATACCTGGGAGTCAGGGTTAGCATCATCACTCCAATGTAGCGGCGCTGGGACCCACTGCTTCCAAACCAGGAATCTGCGACAGAGGGACAAATGAGCCCCACCCAGCTACATCCTTCCTTCCCCCTCCTGCTCCTCCCAACAGACCCCTCTCCAACAAGCCCCCACCTCCACCCCCCACTACTTAAAGGAAACCCTTTACCCCCAAGCCAGGCTTACTCTTCTTTTCTCCACGATGTAGAAACTCTCGAAGGCGATCAGCAGGGATGGCAAAGGAGATTCCAGCTGTGACCTTCATGGTATTCACCCCAATCACCTCCCCATCCTGTTGGGACAGAGCCCACTATTCTCTAGCCCAAACAAATAGTAGGAGATGGGGGTACCTGAGCAAGAGTAGCAGGGAGTGTTGGGGAGTCGGGGAGATCTGGTTGGATTCCAGGAGATAGCCAACAAGAAACTGCTCAGAAACTTGACCAAACATCATTGAATTAGGGAAAACCCACCCCTTCCCACACTGACCTGGGGCAGGGATTCTCGGAAAGGATGTCCCACTCACCAGGTTAACCAGGGGACCGCCAGAGTTTCCAAACTGCAGGACAAGGAGAAAATATGGAAGAGATCCAGGGACTCTATGCCTGGGGGCAAAACCAGGATGGAGGCACTTTCTCCAAATTCTCTCCTTTACCAGCCCATGAAGGGGTGGGCACCCAACCTCTGTATACAGGCTAATCCACCATCTATCACAGGTGGTTCTTGCACCACACACCTCTACCCCCTCCCCCAACCTAGTCTGTCATTTCTCTCTTATCAGGACGCACATCAATAGCTGCATCAGTCTGGATGTATTCCACATTGGTTTGGGGAAGGCCCAGGTCTCTGGCTGGACGCTGAGCAGAGCTGACAATGCCGGATGTGATCGTGTTCTGCAGTGCAAAGGGACTTCCCATGGCAACAACAAACTCCCCTTGCCGGACATCGGCTGAACGTCCCAGGGGCAGCGTGGGGAGAGGCTCCTAAGGGAGAATGGGTACAAGAGACCTGTCATCTGGAGATGTGAGCAAATTCAGAGCCCCAACCAGACATGGCCTGCCCAGACCCCCACCTTGGTCTGAATCCTCAGCGTGGCGATATCTGCCACGGGATCCACAGCTGTGACGACGGCCTCATACGTATCGCCGCTAGGCAGCCTGACACGGACTCGGCGCCGATCAGCCACCACATGAGCGTTGGTAACGATGAGCCCGTCGGCAGCCACCACGAATCCTGAGCCATTCGAGATAGGGACTTCGCGGCCCGAAAAAGGGTGCCTGGGATAGGGGGGCCGGGGGTTGGGGAAGCACGGATGTGAGGAGGCTCGGACCCCTCCTTCTCGCCCTCCCTCTACCCGCGGCTTCGGTTCCTCCGGGTCTACCCCACCGTTACCGGCCCAAGATCTCGATATAAACCACGGCAGGGGCCGTCTTCTCCACCACGTCCGCGATGAAGTTGTACTGGCTCCGGGGAGAGGGAGGCGGCGAGCCAAGGACCGAGGCGAGGACGGCCGGGGGACCCCGACCCCCGCCCCACAACAACAAGAGCACTGCCCCACCAGCGCCCAGCGCCACCGCCAGCCACACGCGCGGACGGGTTCCAGGGGTCCCTGAGTCTTCCCGGATCCGGGAATCTGGGGTCCCCTGGATCAGCCGTGCTCGGGGATCCGAAGTCCCCGACGTCAGACATGTTCGTGGTTCAGGGACTCCCACAGACAACCGGGCCCCGAAACTGGGGGTCCCATAAGTCACTCGGGCCCGAGGGTCAGGAGTTCCTGACGTCAGCAAGGCCCGGAGGTCAGGGGTCAACAGGGGTCCCTTTCCCCAGCGACCCCCCCCCAAAGCTCGCCATCCCCGGAGGCTCCAGACTGCACCCCGCCCCGCCCTCAGTGCAGCCATCAGCTCCGCCTCGGGAGCCTCGTCGCCCGCCCTGCACAGAGGAGGCGCCCTGGACGCTAGCGGGCGAACAGCGGGACGCGGAGCACGCCGGTACCTGAAGTCTCCAGAAGTGCACGCCGGAACCAAGGATTCCGGGAGGCCAACTCCGCCCCCGCCCCGCGAATGCCGGGAATTGTGGTCCCGGTGGGACGCGAGTTATGAGGTGGTCAAAGGGCCCGCGAGGCATGCTGGGACCGCTAGCCCTTCCGGGGCGCCTCAGGATTTCGGGTCCCGGCACCCTGGGCGGATGCCCGAAGACTCCGCCTTCCCAAGAGCCCCTGCGGCGGGGTGCGAAGATGGCGGCGGCGGCGGCCCGGCACCCCTAAAGCGGCGGCAATGGAGCCTCCCCCGTCGCCGGGGCCGGAGCGGCTCTTTGATTCGCACCGGTAAGATCCCCGGAGGGAAGAGACCGGCTCCCGCGTCCACTTGGCCTTCGGCACCCGATCACCCCGCCTCTCGCCCCCCAGGCTCCCGGGTGACGGCTTCCTGCTTCTCGCGCTGCTGCTCTACGCTCCAGTCGGGTTCTGCCTCCTCGTCCTGCGCGTCTTTCTTGGGATCCACGTCTTCCTGGTCAGCTGCGCGCTACCAGACAGCGTCCTTCGCAGGTTCCGACCCGGGCGCTCGGGGAGGGTCGGGGCTGGGCCTGGCCGGAGGCCGCGTAGTCACCACTGCCGGCGTTCCCAGGTTCGTGGTGCGGACCATGTGTGCAGTGCTGGGGCTCGTGGCCCGGCAGGAGGACTCCGGACTCCGAGATCACCGCGTCAGGGTCCTCATTTCCAACCACGTGACACCTTTCGACCACAACATAGTCAACCTGCTCACCAGCTGTAGCACCGTGAGTTAGGGACGAAGCCGAGAGTGCCACGGGGCGGTTCCCTGGGGCCCAGCTCAAGGCTCCCCTCTCCGTGTCCGGGTTTCCTTTGGGGACCACAAGATACTGACCCTTACCTCTGACCCCGCTTTTCTACCCATTTGTCAGTTTTTCTCATTTCCCAACATTCTTTTCTTCTTGCTTTCTCTCCTTCCCATTCCCAGCCTCTACTCAATAGTCCCCCCAGCTTTGTGTGCTGGTCTCGGGGCTTCATGGAGATGGATGGGCGGGGGGAGTTGGTGGAGTCACTCAAGAGATTCTGTGCTTCAACGAGGCTTCCCCCCACCCCTCTGCTGCTATTCCCCGAGGAAGAGGCCACCAATGGCCGGGAGGGGCTCCTGCGCTTCAGGTGGGTGAGCACAGGTATCTGTCTCCAACTGTGTAGGTGGTCAGGCCTGGGAGCCCTTGGGTTTTCACAGCCTTTTTCAGCCCTACCCCCTCCCTTCCTAGTTCATTTACTTTCTGTCCACTTTTAGTTCTTTCCCCTGAATCCCTTTATTCTCCATATTTCTACTTGTACAGTTTGACAGTTACTCGTTTTTAAGTTGGGTATGAGCTGCTGACTGGGTTGGCTGGAATCCCATCCTACTATCTCTTCCCTCTTTTAGTTCCTGGCCATTTTCTATCCAGGATGTGGTACAGCCTCTTACCCTGCGAGTCCAGAGACCCCTAGTTTCTGTGGTGAGTGTGTTCAACAGGGAAGCTCTGGGTTTGGAGGGGAAGTTTCTCACTCCTGGCCCTGGCTTAGACCTCACTCATGCCCTCCCCTCAGACGGTGTCAGATGCCTCCTGGGTCTCAGAACTGCTGTGGTCACTTTTCGTCCCTTTTACGGTGTATCAAGTAAGGTATTAACTGTCCTCACTTTTTGGTGGCTGGGAGAAGCTCGTCTCAAGGTCAAGAAAGTAGTTGCCTCTGCCCTGTCCATTTGCAGATCTTTTAATATCAAGGTCCTACCACAGAGGCAATATAAAGTATTTACTATCTCCCCTATCCTCACCACCACTGTTCCAAGAAAAGAGGTGTCAGAGTGGAGAGTGGGTGCCCCCAACATGGTCCTGGGTTGTTTTTTTCAGGTGGCTTCGTCCTGTTCATCGACAGCTGGGGGAGGGGAGTGAGGAGTTCTCCCTCCGTGTACAACAGGTGGTAGGGGACACAGGCAGGGTGGAGGTGGGTTCTTTCCTTATGGGGAAGGAGAGGAAGGCTTAAGAAACTTCCAATCTTCCAATTCTCCCTAGCTGGTGGCCAAAGAGTTGGGCCAGACAGGGACACAACTCACTCCAGCAGACAAAGCAGAGCACATGAAGCGACAGAGACACCCCAGATTGCGTCCCCAGTCAGGTGTGTGGTCTCTGGACACAAAGCTTTTTAGCTTTTTTTCAGCCTGTTGTGCTTTCTTTCTTATGCCTGTACTAGTCAGCCTCTCCGTCCTCCTAGTTATCCACTCACCTTATTTCGGATTTCTTTTTTGCAGCCCAGTCTTCTTTCCCTCCCTCCCCTGGCCCTTCTCCTGATGTGCAGCTGGCAACTCTGGCTCAGAGAGTGAAGGAGGTTTTACCCCATGTGCCACTGGGTGTCATCCAGAGAGACCTGGGTATGAGAAAGGGTAGACTCACGTAAGGAGACAGGCATAGAGAGGGAAAGTGGGTGGTGAAGGGAGAAGGTGAACAGGGAAACAGACTGTCCTGTCCTCTCTTCCCTTCTGCCCAGCCAGGACTGGCTGTGTAGACTTGACTATCACTAATCTGCTTGAGGGAGCTGTAACTTTCATGCCTGAAGACATCACTGAGAGGACCCAGGCCCTTCCCACAGCCTCCACGCCCAAGGTGAGACCCAGAAAATGGGCAGGTCCAAGACTTGGGGTGGGATGGGACAGTCTGCATATCCCCGGTCCCTGACGTCTGTTTTTTTGATCCTGAGACCCTAGCACAGTGCCTCTCTTGCAAAGTAGGCATTCGATGCGTGTTTAATGATGATGACTTCGCAAGCCCTCTGACATTGTGATCACCTCAGTTCCCCAGCTCTGGCCCGGCGACCCCTCAGCCCACAGCCCTAACATTTGCCAAGTCCTCCTGGGCCCGGCAGGAGAATCTGCAGGAGCGCAAGCAGGCGCTGTATGAATACGCAAGAAGGTGAGGGGCTTAGAGAACAGCGGGTAGGAAGGGGCCGATTGTATACGGCAAAACCCATACAATGTCTTCTCCTTATGTCCCACAGGAGATTCACAGAGAGGCAGGCCCAGGAGGCTGACTGAGTACAGGATGGCACCCAGAGCCGCAGGACGGAGACTGGGGGCAGCCCTCACCCAACTCACAACAGGCCGGATGGGTGGGTGGTAAAAAGGGAGGGATGGGGCTCCCCCCAATATCACATTAAATTCAGGGTTTTCACTCAAGGTCTCTGTTGCGTCTCTGGGTCTCAAAAGCCCCATAGCAAGTTCCTTTTCCCTTGGTTGTAGGGATCAGGGATGAGGGCTTCCTTGTGGGTTTGTGGGGGTGGTCAGAATGGAACTGTCTGCAGTCACCTCCTCATGTCAAGAAATGCGTGATATTAAGGAAATGTAACTGAGCTGAAGGCCCAGAAGCAACTGGACCCTAGCTTGGGTGTTCAGCCCAGGTATGTGAGGAAAAAGCTGCAAAACTGCAAGTCCCAGGATGCCTTTCACTAATGAGCACAGTACACAAAGTCTGCAGAGTTCACACATGCTCAGTGTGGTGGCTTGAGCCTATTTTCTATAGGCTGCTGACCAGATTGAATAAGGTGGAACACATGGCCCCACCCCAAAACAGTCCTTAGGACTGTTGAGGCACACCCCAGGGTGGAGCCGGAATTTACCTTTGTACTTCATAGCAGGTCAGGGTTATTGGTGACTTGCTTTGTGGGTCTGGAACTGGCTGCCATCCTGACACGTCTCAGAGCTGCAAGCAGGTTTGAATCCAGGATCCTTGTGGCCCTGCTCCCTGATTCCTACCCCGCTCCTCTGATTCTTCGTTCTGTTCCCTTGGGGACCTTCCCACAGATTACCATGTCTCATAGAATTCCTG